>NC_052961.1:6589924-6889924 GCF_013358895.1 Oreochromis aureus
GATATTTGTTTGTTGGGTAGGTATTTGCATTTTGGTTTGGGGATTCATGTTTATTTACAGCGTGGGGAAAAAGATAGTTTAAGCGTGTGCATCTGCCACTCACACCAATGATCATCACGATTCATTTCATCTTACTGTTACCAGCTTTGTTGCTAGATAATGTTGTGATAATGAACAACTGGCTGAACATGTGTAACTGGCTTCGGTTGGCGATAGAGAAAGCAAAGGTGATGCCTGTGATCACTTTGCATGTAAATCTAACAGCACAGCTTCTGTGTGTGTTGTAATTTTGAGAGACAACACCTTCAAAACCTTAACCTCCCACACTGTAGACTCAATGAGCACTTTATTAGGAACGCATGAACACCCGCCTGTTCATGCAGTTATCTAAGAATGTTCTCTAGATACACTCCAGGGTGGGGCTGGTTGGGTGAGGCACCACCACATCGAGATGTTTTATATCCCACTGCTTATGGTGCATGTTTTCTTGGTGTGTCTCTAAAAGTACTGTTTTCATTTGTACACATTACAAGTTTTTCTTAACACAGATGGGAGTGGTTCACTGACTCAGCCATAATTTTGAAATGCTTGTGTGCCATAGTGAATCAATTGAGTGTAAAATATGAAGGCTACATGTAGTCAAGGCTTTAATTTGAACTTGAATTTGACACAACATTTATCGAGTTATGTATAAAAGTCATGCAGATAGCTGAGCTGAACAGAAAAGCATCCACATGTATGCAAGCTGCAGATCCTCTGACAGCCTTGTGGTCAGAAAATGGTGTTAGGACACGAAGAGAGATGTCTTTTTAACACTGTGAGCATCTATTGGTCTGATGGGACACTGAATGAGGCCAGTCTGAGGGAAGCATCTATTTTAACTGACTGCTATAGCGAGTGCTGAGCACAGCTAAAAGTCTGACCCTGATACACTCAGTAATTGGCCTCCATCACAAGCGACCTTTGACTTGTGAAGTTAACATTTGGGTTTGTTGATAATCTTTTGAGTAATCGATGCTAGATTTTTGGCCCATTCTCAAGTCAAAGGAATTGTTAATTCAGTAAAAAATGATGGGCACCATCATCTTACTACAGTGGGCGTGTCCTCTACCTACTGATGTGCAAACGAAACTCGATGCCTCAGTAAACACTTTGTAAACGACAGTCGGTGTATTTTTCTCAGGAAAGCTGCCGTTATGCACAGTTGCTGAAATAAGTTGTTCAACCGGTCTTACTGCAAAGGTCTGTCTAACTTTAGTTTGTTGGTGATGGAGTACCAGATGAAAAAAAGTAGTTTCAGCGTTTCCCATGCATGCTTTTGAGCCAGCCAGGCTTATTAAGGACTGCCCAAGTATACTTTTGCTTGTTTTTTATGTGTTTCCATCTCATGTTTTAAAAGTTCAGTTGCTACTTACCAACGCAATCACTTCACCTTTTGTATTTCCTTACCGACTGGGTCCCTAGCTGTGCCGCTGCTGTGGCAGTCCTTTATCATTCAGCTGCTTCTTCGGCTGAATCAGGATTTTGTCCTGCTGTTGGATGAACACCTTCTCCAATCACTGCATGGCTGCTATGCAGCTGCAGTCCAGGACTGTTGAGTAAAAAGCAGAGTTTGGACTTCATCTAGGGCTTTTTTTGTGTTTTCAAGAGTTCACTGTTTTCAAGTTTTTACCTTTTGTCATAACCCTGCCGGAGTTTTAACATAGGAGTTTTAGATTGATGCTACTAGGAGGCTGTGGGGTACCATTGGCTGCCACCAGTATTTTCTAAGGTTGTAGTTATCATTAGATTTGCATGTTTCTCCTTTTTATGCAACAACATTTAATCTTGCAATGCCACATGTTTTTTCTTTTTTTTGTTTGTTTGGTTTCTTTTATCAGTCTGACACCTGCTGGTGTAGTCTTCCAGGTTTGTTCTTCAGTGGCAGTCTGCAAACATGTTGTGCTTGAGAGTAGGTTTACTTTATCCTGACACATTTTGGCAGCCAAACCAAGACGATATTCAGGAACATAGTTGGAAGTTTACTAGAGAAGCAAATAATATTATGTTTGCATGCAAATCAGCGTAGGTACAACAAGGGAAAGTGAATATTTTAAGACAAGGATAGTTGGATAATCTGGTCTTCAAAGCTAAAGAAACTGACAACATCAGATTAGGTAATTGCCATAGTCATCTCAGGCAAAACGGGTGGTAATCTCCAGGAATAACATAATGGCACTCTGACGTTATTGCCTCCAGGTTACTAATGATGGACTTAAATTGATTCAATCAGAGCAGATCTCTAAGCTTTAGCAAACCTTCAGACAGGAGGAGCTGCAAATGTAAACATGTTTGTTCCATATTCAGCTCAGGCTTTAGGGACAGATGGAAGGAATGGGTCTTGACACAGAAGATAATGGCTTTCCACACTTTTCTGATCAATCAGTAAGAAACAGGAGCAGATCAACCGTGGCCTTGTACATAAGAATATACTCGAGCTTGAATCTGTGGAAGAGCAAAGCAGATCATTCTACCCAAGTGTACAACACATAATAAAGTGTCAGGGCTTTAAGGTTTATGATGAATCTCATTTCTCCATGAGAGACGATACGAAGCATTGCAAAGACCCAGGAGAATAAAAAACATCGCCGTACTCAATTTAAATTTTCAGTTGAATTAAAATTGAGACATTGATTTCAGTTTCTCCAGCACAGACATAAAAGTAGAATTATAAATTTCTCTTACTTCGAAAGAGAGTTTGAATGTTTGAAGTTTTAACTTCAGTGTTTGTGAAGTTGTGTTTGTGAAGTTGTTTCTGCCGTTGACATTAATCCTCTTTTTCCACCTGTCATGCAAATTCACAGTCATTTCCTCTTTGCAGCACATAGTGAAGTGTCACGGCAACACGCTGCTGCCACAGTTCCTGGGTATGTACCGCGTCACCGTGGACAGCGAGGAGACCTACCTGATGGTCATGAGGAACATGTTCAGCCACAGACTGGTGGTACACAGGAAGTACGACCTCAAGGTGAAGAGGAACTGCATGGCAGTCTGACCTTTTTAATCACTACTTCTCATCAGCGATTCACAAATTAATGAGGAAGTTACGCTAGTTTCCACAAGTTGAGATTTTGGAAATGGTCCAAATTTTACAGTATGTTTGTTCCTCAAATGTATAGATATGCTTTGAGCATTCAGATAAAAACCCAGCATGTTTTCATTATTTGGGCTTTATTTATTCCTAATTTTATTAGAAAAACAAAATGATTATCTAATGAATAACTGGCCGTTTAATTTAGTATTTTGCTCTTTTAGATGGTCTCTCACTCTTTCTGTTTGATGTATCAGTGGTAATATTAAAAGCAGTTTCTCTTTGTAGGGCTCTCTGGTGGATCGGGAAGCAAGCGACAAAGAAAGGGTAAAAGAAACCTCTTTCTTTGTCCTCTTTTCATATCATTATGTTGTTTTCTGTTTTATCTCAAAGCCAAGAGTCCTCCTGAGATGTATAATTTATTTATTGTTTTACCCTGAAGGTCAAAGAGCTCCCTACCTTCAAAGACATGGACTTCAGGAACAACATGCAGAAGGTTTATGTGACTGAGGAGGAGAAGGAAAAGTTCATGGAGAAGCTAAACAGAGATGTTGAGGTGGGTGAGCGGTCTTGTTGTTGTTGTTGTTGTTGTTTCTCTCCTCTGCCACACAGTGGCAGTATCAGCCCGCTGAGGCTGCACTGCTCCTCTGATGCTCTTTAGGAAATATTAAATGTATTTACTTGAATTACTAGTGAAGGAGGAGAAGTTTCAATGGAAGGGGAAATTGCAGATCTATCATGTTTAAGAGTTTGAAAATCGAAGTTGGTATTCTTTTTAAGCTTGGTTATAGAAGCCTTTTAGAAAACGCTGTCTCCTCGCTCAGTTTCTAGTGAGGCTGAAGATCATGGACTACAGCCTGCTGCTCGGCATCCACGACATCGGCCGAGCTGAACGGGAGGAGGAGGAGTGTGAGGAGGAGGTCAAAGAGGAAGATCCAGAGGCAGAAAACGGCCTTGTACCGGGCCCTACGGTGGGCTCTTATGGCAACTCTCCGGAGGGAATCGCTGGTTACATGTCCTCTGTCAAACCTCTGGGGCCCGGGGAGTTCGACCCTTATGTGGACGTGTATGCAGTTAGGAGCTGCCCAGGTGAATACTGGTGGGAGGGGATGCTTAAACGTGAAAGTTAGCTTACAGCATTGATCAAACCAGTACCAGTGACTGTTTTCTGTCTTCATTTTATTTTTTAAACCAACACCAACCGTTTGTTTCTACATCTTTTGAGTCATTCTGTGATGAATCAATCAGTGCCTCACAATCAGCCGATTGTCTCTGGCATGCAAAATTATGCCTTTGTGCTATAAATAGTTTATGAGCTACAGGCTCCAAAGTACATGGGGGTGGGTTTAGCACTCAAGCTGGTTTATTTCTCCCAGCATTTTTGAGCCAGAGCAGGATACGGTCGTGTAATATTTAGGGATTAAAATAAACATCTGTTTAAAACTTGCACCTTAACTTGTTTTTGTATTCTGCAATTTGTTGTGTGACAAAACTTTGAGTGTGAGTATTATGGGATGTGTCATGGTTCAAATAGTACTGCACCAGTTTAAAGGCTATGACACAGAGGACGTTGACTTTTTTTACCTGTCTCATTCCTGTCTGGAGAAAACTTCCAAAGGTCACATCAAGATGTTGGAAGGTGGCAACCAGGCAGGTTGTCTGTTGTTTGAGAATAACTTTTTAATATATTGTCATATTCTAACCCTTGTGATTGTTGCTTATTGCTGTATCAACCTGGAGATATCACCCTGACAACTTTAGATCGTGAAGAAATTTTTTTGGATGGGCCTTTTACAAATGACTGGAAAGTAATATAGCTGTAGAGGTTCTAATTTTAATATCTGAACAGGGAGCTTTTGGTTTGATGCTTTTTAAATGAGACCTGTGACTGCTGCTGTCACTACGAGCCTGGTAAAATAATCCGGATTGTTCTCTGCCTTTTAATCTCAGGAGCCCCTCAGAGGGAGGTCTACTTCATGGGCCTGATTGATGTGCTCACGCAGTATGACACCAAGAAGAAAGCCGCTCATGCAGCAAAAACTGTCAAACACGGGGTGAGTAGCACAAGAGAGGTGGAGGGCTGCTGTCAGCCGCTCGAAACACTCTGCCGTACCCGTACGGAGGTCGAGAAATTTACAGATGAAACTGGTTGCTTAGATTATTGTAATTCCTTGTTTACTTGCTTATATAATGCCTCCCTGGAACGACTGCAGGGTGTTCAGAATGCTGCTGCTAGGCTTTTGACAAAGTATCCCAAACACTCCCATGCCACTCCCCTGTTGATCCAACTGCATTGGCTCTTTGTTAAGTTCAGGGTCCATTTTAAGATTGTAATCATGACCTATAGGGCCCTGCACGGTGTAGCTTACATCTTCTCCTTCCCTATCGCCCCACCAGGTCCCTGAGGTCTTGTGACCAGGGCTTGCTGGCTGTCCAGCATACAAGGTTAAAAACTAAAGGTGACAGAGCGTTTGTGTCAGTGGCTCCCAGACTCTGGAACTCGCTCCCTTTGAGTTTGAGATCCGTGGACTCAGTCATTTCTTTTAAAAAGCAGTTAAAAACGTATCTGTTTAAACTTGCTTTTGGTTGATTTTGTTTGTTGGACGTAGTATGTCCGTTTCTGCTTCGGTGAAGCACTTTGTCATTTTTATCTTGAAAGGCGCTATATAAATAAAATGTTACTTTACTTACTTACTGACAATGTTATCTATTTATTTGTTTCCCCCTCCCTCTCTCTGTGTGTTCCAGGCTGGTGCTGAAATCTCCACAGTCCACCCCGAGCAATACGCCAAAAGGTTTCGTGATTTCATCTCAAACATATTTGCGTAACACTGCCACAGGTCGATCCAATTGAGAGCTAAAAGTCTTCTACTATAGACCAAAACTAGTATGCACACACACACAGGTCATTCTTTAGAGTTGATGATCTGAGGCAAGACTTAAGTTGTAGCAATATAATATACTACTTCTGATGCATATATTTATTTTTAAGATGTATTTCTGTAGATGTTAACACTTAATGAAATAACTCTGGAGCAATAGGGTACCTGCTGTTGATCAGTGTTGAAAGTGTTAAACTGCATCTGTGTAAGTTCAGATATTATGTCTCTCTTTCCTCTGCTTTACTTTGGTTTCCCAGCTGTGAACTTAACTTAGATTGTTTAAACTTTTGCTTTTGCAGAGGATTAGATGAGAACACTAATTTCATGTGTGAAATAAATATGAGATGTTGGCTTAAAGCTTAGAAAAAAGGCAGGAAGTAGATTGGAATGTGTTTCATCGCTCTTTCTAAAAGTAACAAAAATCTGCTTATATGCACCTCTAAAGCACCACCGAGATAACCTTGTGGTTAACATCTCTGGGTTGGACGATAACTGCTGATTGACGATACATTTGCAGATGAGAGGTTTCTGTGTGAAAGATCAGTATCTGAGTGTACTGACTCAGATTGAGGCAGACTTGAGGCACCGTGTCCAGTCTGCTTTACAGATACACCCCCCAAAAAATGTCAATGAGGTTTATTTCAAGTAAAAATGCTATTCAAAATTGTCCCAAATCTCGGTTTATTGAACTGGGCTAAAATATGGTGACCGTGAAGGTCATAGCATAAGATTTGCGTCATTCTCATGAGAGAATTCAGCGAACCCTTCTGCTCTGTGGAAGGAGGCGCTGCTATCAGGAGAGAAATACTTAATCACACAAAAAGACAGCAATCAGTCAGAAGAATTTAGTTTTGACTTGCAGTGATGCTTTCATGTCAGTGTCAACTCACAGACTGCATGCACCCCAAATTGATCTTAAATGATTCAGTAAAATAATAACCTAGTTTAAAAAAATCTACAAAAGATGTATATGTCTTTTTTTAAATAGATTTTTAAATAAATGATAAAACCACAACTTCATTTTCTTAGACAGTTTTTGTCATCGATGAGGTTTAGAGGTGCCAGTAGGCAGATGTTCCTACACCCTGTGCTCTTAATTAATGAAGATTGGTATTAAAGGCAGTAGTACACTAGATTCTGCACTTGAAGAATATTATTATTTATGTATAGATGGATGCCATTTGATTCCAGTGCCAAATGTGTGGGATCAAAGCTTTATAAAAGCAGGATTTGCACTTTTAATTAGTGTCTTGCTGCAGAGCAGGTAAATGAAACGCAGTTTGAGTGGATCAAATGCTGATTTCCACCAAAGCCTCCATTAGACTTATCATTAAAATGTGTAGAGCAACGTTGTCACAGTTAAACGACCAGAAAGAAGAAAATAGAAAGCATATGGCACACATCTCTTAGCCTGTTAGGACATAGGGTAGTCTGAAGGTGATTTATGAAGGTGCAAATATTTAAGGATCATTACTGCCTTTAAAAAAAAAAAATCATGTGTTTTTGATGTTGTTGTTGTTGTTGTAAAATAAATATGAAAACAGCTTCTGAGAATGAGCCCATCCGTCATGATTCTGACTCCTGGTGTAGTATTTTGTGTGTTAAAATGACCGATATGAGTCACAGTAGCATTAGGATTATGAAGTATCATGTGTGTAATGTAATGGTATTTGAGATTTAGTGATAACCAGAGTACCATGTGAAACATTCTGGATAAAAACACTACATTTCAGTCGCTCAGCCTTACAGCAGTGGGATACTAAACAGCATTCCTGAACAGTGACAGGGCAGTGATACTCTCTGTATGATGCCTCATCTACTCCATGATTGCACATGTATTTTTACAAATCAGCTTTTGGACCAAAATATATTTTACCAAGAATTTCTGGAAAGTGTTCGACTCATCATTCTTGTGTAACTCTGTGTGCGTGCGTGTTTGTGTGTGTGTGTGTGGGGAGCGCTGTATGCTCACTATCTCAACTTCTAAGTGTATAAAAATGTGATAAAATGAGGGGAAAAAAAGACTTGAGGTTCTACTGTTTCAGCTGCTCCTTTTAGGAGTCACCACAGCAGATCATCTGCCACCATCTCAACCCATCTCTAGCATCATCTTCAGTCACACCAACACTCTGCATGCCCTCCTTCACTACATCCATCAATCTTCTCTGTGGGCTTCCTCTTTTCCTCCTGCCTGGCAGCTCCATCGTCAACATCCTTTGACCAGTGTATCCACTATCCCTCCTACATATGTCCAAATTATCTTCAGCTTGGCTCCTAACTTTGTCTCCAAGCTGCTCAACCTGAGCCGCCCTTCTAATCTTGTCCGCCCTCTTTACTCCCAGTAAAAATCTTAACATCGGTGCTTGAGATTGAGTGAGTACAGCTGGTTTTATTCTCCTGCCTTCTATCTCTACTTCTTTAAGTGGCTGGCCAATATGTGATACCTTGCTTGGCAGTTTCCAAGGCCTCAGGTAGGGGCAGCTTGCTGTACTTCTTAGGCACCCTCGCACCTTTGTGCAGCTCTGATAGTTGGCTGACTTCCCTCCTTGCTACCATGATCTTGGCTCCTTCTCCATGGAGGGAACTGCTGGCTGTTCATCTTGTAGCCAAGCATCTCCGTGACCACTGCTACCGTGGTGTAGATCAGCTGATTAGTTCCCGTGATGTAGGGATTGTCCGTAACGCTGCATTCACATCATCTAGTAGACCTTCAGAGGGCAGTCTTGGTACCTGACTATGGAGGGTCCAGGTTTCCAGCTTCTCAATGATCCCATCTTTCAGGTCACACTCAACGCTCCTTCTGTCGTACTTTGACGTCTTGGCTCACTTTTGCTGTAGCATTTGTGTTGTATTTTATCAATCTCCAGTTGTGATAGCAGTTCTTTTTTTTTTTCAGAATGTTGGAACGCTGGGCCACTAATTGTTTGGATGTTGGATATCGAAGATTCCATAGGTCCCACATCCTCTTCAAGATGTGCCAAAAGGCATATAATGTTATCACGACATCCAGAGCGAGAGAGGGAGATGGATATAGATATACATAATGCCCATTTTAAACCAGAAGTGTATAAAATACTAGTATTTCACTCACTAAAGCTGAAGCACAAGTATTTGGAGCTCAAAATAATGGGAAAAACATTGAAAAAGCCCTATCAGCTGAGGTGATTGTCTGTATTTGGACACCTGTTAATCTTACTGTCAGTAACCATCCTAAGAAAAACGAGGTTGCATATGGGCTATACAGTCAAACGTTTGCAAACATAAAGTGATAAATCTGCAAGTGAAAATGTCTTGGATTACAGTGCAAGTAAATGGTTACCCTGGAGGTAGTTTGTTAGTGGCGAAGTAGTATTTTGCAGGTCAGAATAATCAGATAAAGCATCGGTGTTGACATCAGAGCTGTTCTTAGATAATGTGATGAAGGTCAGGGGCTGCTTTTTGTCTCACTGTTTCCAAAAGATGTGTTTCTGCTGACTGGTTCCTTCCTGTTTCATCAGCAGAGATCTAATGTGCTGACTGGTTCCTCCTCGTTTCACCAGAAAACCGAAGGGGATGCCCAGTCAACAGGATGGGCTCTGAGACAGAAAGAGGGAGCAGTTGAAGGGTCAGTAAGCAACAAACTGCTGACAACCCCCAGAGACAGTAGCAAAGTTGATTCCAGAGGACAGATCCCATTAATCAGTGTGAATCGTGGCCAACACAAACGTTCCTGCATTCTCTTCGTATATTGCTGACCTTGGTTTAGCCCCAGCCGTGAGGCCAAGGCTTATCCGGGCTCACTCATCAGGAGCCGTGCACTTGTTCCCTGTCCTCCACCATCCCTCAAGACCAATCTTAACTTTCTTTTGTCCCAGTACTTCAGTCAGTAAATCACCTGATCCATAACCACAGAGATTAAGCCAAGTTCACTTTTAAGAGTGTTGAAATGTTGTGATGATGAGGATGTGTGCTTCTCTAGATTAAAGAGCCCCCTTCCTCAGTGAGGCTGGGGTGGCCCAGGACTCCCACCTCGCACTACACTCGGCATCGCAGCACAGAGTACGGCTTCCTGGCATTGTTCTCTGCTATGTGGGGCCTGTTTATACTATTTCTGCATTCTTCTTACTGGCATTGTACTTACAGGATCATGTGAGATAACTAACAAATGCATCCTCCCCCTCCATCACTCAGTCAGTGCAAACCTTTATACCACTTAAGCCAAGGCTGTTGAACAGGATTCTGCCTGCTCGACTGTGTTGTATTTTTTGTTTATCGCTGGAAGGCCAGTTCAGCAGTCTTCTACTACAAAAGTATGCTCTATATGCAGTCTAGCATTGTCTTGCTGAAATACACAAGGCCTTCAGTCAACCTGTGTGTCCCTGCCTCCACTCTGTGTCTTCACCACAGCCATTTCCATGGTTTTCAGGAAACCTGGTACGATCTGTCCTCCAGTATTTCTCTCCTTCAGACCTAATCAACACCACCTCTGTTCCCTTCATGTACATGTTCATTGACATGTGCTCGCTCGCCTCTGGACACTCACTTCATCCAGCTTACTCCAGAATTTTTCTTTCACTTCTGACATCCAACCTGTGGGGCATACGGACTGACAACATTTAACATCACACCTTCAGTTTCTAGCTTTAAATTAATTATTCCTGTCTGACACCCTCTTCACCTCCACAACACTATTCTCATGCTCTTCCTTCAAGGTTAGGGTTATTCCATTTCTCTGTCTACACCACTGGTGTTAAACTCCAGTCCTCGAGGGCCGGTGTCCTGAAAATTTTTCCATGTGTCCCTGCTACAGCACACATGAATAAAATTAGCAGGTCATTAGCAAGAGTATAGAACTTTACTGCATGCTGAAGTGGCAACCGCTAAACACTTACATTTAAGTAGATGTAAGTGTTTGGAAAAATGTACTTCCAAAGCATGCAGTCAAGTTCTAAAGAAGAGGTATCGAACTCCAGGCCTTGAGGGCCGGTGTCCTGCAGGTTTTCGATGTGTCCCTGATCCAACACAGCAGATTTAAATGGCTAGATGACCTCCTCAACATGTCTTGAAGTTCTCCAGAGGCCTGGTAATGAACTAATCACTTGATTCAGGCGTGTTGACCCAGGGTGAGATCTAAAATCTGCAGGACACTGGCCTGAAGTTCAACACCCCTGGTCTACACCATGGTAGAGCAACTTGAATCCACCTTGAGTGCTTCGGCCTTGCTTCCCTTACAGCTGGTAAAAACCGAATCATGACCAATTTAAATAACAGTCATCCAATATTAACTTTTGGCCTTGTTTCTTGTGCATAGAGGTTTATTTTGATTATAATATGTATTCTATATGATGACATATTCCAAGTCTTCCCAATTTTATGTTGAAGGACATTATTCCAAATGCATAAAACGATGCAGGACTTGCAGACAGACAGGTAAATAAAAATCTGAGCTCTTTGTTAGGAGTCTAAAGTTTGTAAGAAGTCTAAAAGAAACAAAATCCAAACTTGGAAACTGGAGCATGATGCATACAAAGGAACAAACACAGGCAAGATAAATAAATGCTTAGTCTCCATTTCCTTTTATCCTTCATCTATGTATACATATACACACAAATAGACTAATCAGGGGCAGTGGAAATGCATGGGTAGCAAAACACACCTGAACTTAATCAAGGTAAGAAGACAAGAAGCCGGAGTACATGAGACACATGACTGACAAAATGAAACGGAAAGGATTCGAACAGGGAAACGAACGTCTAATACAAACACAGGGACTTGACAACAAGAAACAAAACTCAACCTACAATAATAATCCAAACTTGAAGAGTTAACAAAGAAAATCAGACTTACAAACTCAAAAATAAACGGAAAACTTGAAATGAGCCCACAGAATCCCAGAGACCATGAAACTAAAGGAGATTGCACCATCATTGGTCTACTGTAGCAAAATAACCAGACTTTACTGCAACATTGTAGTACTGTTATGTATAATACAACATATATATGATGAATTTTATTATTTTATGACAGCTTATCAAATTCGAGGTAACCCAGATGCTACCCACAAGCTGATGTCTGACCTTTGACCTATGGCCTTGAAGCATTACATACTAAAAAGGTGTATTTTATTATCTTTACCCATGTGATTGGGGCAGAATTGGCCGAAATCTTTGGCTTCTAAGAGCTGTAAAAACTTTATGGCATCATTTCATTTTCATTGTGTGTCTCATTGAAAAAATAAAAAAGCGTGTTGTACAGCTCTCTCTATGCCCTTTCCTAAGGTTTGTTGACATTTTTTTTTTCCACTGTCAACTTTGACCTCTGGTACTAACAATAAAGGTCAAGTTCAAATACTTATCCAACCTGGGTACTCATATCCCCCGAGGCCTAGTATATTGTTGTGAAGTTTGAAGGCGATCCATAAAAATTTGCGGGTAATAAAAAGTTTTAATTGATTTTTTCACATTTGGTGTGACCTTGACCTTAATCCGATCTACTATCACACAACATAAAAACATATCTAAAAAGAAACTATGGACGCTGGACAGACGGACAAGCAAACAGAACCGATTACGTTCGCCCTTCAGGGGGAGAATTACAGTTATTGTCTCTTACAGAACAACCTTCAAACTGCCAATGGTAAGTCCATAATATTTGAACAATGATGCATGTTTTTATTTTTTGCATTTTTGCCCCTGTACACAACCACAGTGGATCTCAAATCAGACAGACACGATGTGATTCAGGTGCAGACCTCCAGCTTTAATTAAAAGGGGTTTAACAGAACCCACTTTTATTCTACTAGTAGAACCTTTGCATTATTCACAGCTTAATCTGTTTGGTTTTTTAATGGAATTTAATAACAATCAGCCATCAACAGCAAATTTACATTTTTTTTTTAGATTAAAACTGTAAATTTAATTCTCATTTTTATATACTTATTTATATGGGTTTACTTTGAAAACCCATATAGGTTTTCAAAGTAAACCCATTTGACGAGGGCGTGAACTTTATAAAGGGAACTTGGGCCACTGAGAAACTTGAGTTTCTTTATTGCTCATTTCTTTCTCTCTTCTCCTCCTTATATAACTTCCCTATTCAGGCGCAATACATTATTTTTATTTAAATGATTGTTTCACTAGAATGGCCCTAATATGTGTTTATATTAGACACATTTCTGTTCAACATAAAATAATCCTGGTTAATATAAAAAAAAAAAAAAAGCAGTTTGTAGTTATTATCATAACTACAGTTTACATTCATTTTAGCTTTGTGGGTGCCCCTGTACTTCACTGAGGATGTCGTATGTGTGTGTGTGTTTGTTCATGGGAAATGGGAGGGTAGAAACTCCTGTTCGATCAGGACTTTCTCAGGACTATTGCCCACATAGTCCTGAGCAGCAGAGCTGAAAAGGCACATCTCCCATCTGCAGACTTCACACAGAAGATTCTCCAGAAGACAATAAGGTCCCAGGAGCGACTTCCCCCGTTCTGCTCCTGTGCACACCGCCACCGCCGCTGAGGTACGAGAAAACTCAGTAATTTTCAAGGTTGTTAAAACCCGCTTTACCTTTAGTCTAGATCTTAAAGAGAAACACTTTATACATCCATCTGTTGTCAGGTGTGGAAAATCGTGTTATTGTTTTCTATATGTTTTTACACAGAAATATAGATAGAGATTGTCAGTGGTTAGGTTGCATTAAGGTGATTTTGAAGAGAATAGAGGCTTCAAAATCTGAAACTTGCAAGTCTGAAGAGGTCAGAGATCCAGCAACACTCTGTATAAAGCGCAGCTTTATTGCTTTACCAACATGTTTCAGATTGTGTTGATGTATTTCTGCATCTTATGCAAGTTTTTGGAGTTTTGACCTCTTTGGATTTTTATTTTTAAATAGAAGGATGTGTGAAATGAAAAGCACATTTTTTTTTCTTGTTCACTGTTATAGATGTGCAAAGTTGAATCTGTTGAAATCCTCTCCATGAAAAATAAAAAATAAAGGCAAGCTTGTCAGTAGTTTCAGGTTGCAATTTGGGGAAATGTGGGAGGCTGATTTGGATGAGAATAGTAAAGTAAATTCACCTTCCTCCAAGATGCATGGGGGTGAGGATAAAATCTAAAGGTGTCAAAACTTGTGCAACACTTCTTGCAGAAAGATCTATTTCATGGTTTTTATTGTACATAGCATGAGTGTTTCTGAGTTTTTGACCTCTTTAGAGCTTAGTGAGAAAGAAGAATGCTTGGAATGGAAACCGTCTATGTTTTAGATGTGCAGAGTTATATATGTGGAGCGTTGTGAATGAAAAACATGCTATAAATCTGAATTCTAAACAAATCCATGCATGCATTCACCTGAAAGAGAGGCACTCCTGCTCTGAACTGCACACTGTAGGTTGTGAAATAGTTTTCTAATAACCTGCTGGGCTTTTTGTATTCACCTCTCAAAAACATTTTGAGTAAACCACCTCCTCCTCCTCCTGTGCCCCTCTTATGCAACGCCTTAAAACATAATCAGATTAACCTCAAAATAAATTTAAACTCTGTCAGGATATGAAACGCTTTCCTTTGCTTTTCACTCCAGAACATGACCTTCAACCACTCGCTAGACTTCTTGAACGGCACGCCATGGTACGTCGTCGAGTGCACCCTCCAGCTCAACACGACATCCCGACGCATCGCCCTCTTCCTGATGTACCTATTCATCTTCATGGTGGGCCTGATGGAGAACACGCTGGTCGTCTGGGTCAACTGGCGCCGAAGGCATTCCTCCAATGGGGTCCTCTTCTGCATCATCAACGTGAGCCTGTCGGACCTGATGGTGATCATGATCCTTCCTTTCTTCATGATGGAGGTAACCCTGGACCAGGTCTGGCTGTGGGGTCGCTTTCTCTGCAAGGTCACCCACCTCATCTACGTGATCAACTTCTACAGCAGCTCCTTCTTCCTGGCCTTCATGACCCTTGAGCGCTATTTCTCACTGTCAAGACCGTCATCGTCAAGCTTCTTCCCTGCGGGAGGCCGGAAGCGGTGGGTGGTCTGTGGGGGCCTCTGGGGGCTCTCCTTGCTTCTGGCTCTGTTGGAGAACGTCCATGTGGATCTTCTGGAGTGGGACGAGCCAGGTTGTTACATGCTGCCTGAATACAGCTACACCGAATGGTTCGTCACAGTGTCTTTCTTGTGCCTGGTCTTCCAGTTCCTGGGCCCGGCTGCTGTCATCATCACCTGCAACGTACTGATCGCTCGTGCAGCCAAAAGGGCGACGGATGTGCAGAACCGACGGGATGTTTGGCTGGTGCACGTGTACTCCCTGGTGTTTGTAATGTGCTGGCTTCCCTACCACTTGGTCACGTTCTTGATGATAATAGACGACCTTGACCCCTATGTATTCAGCTGCAACATGGTGGAAGTGCTCTACTTCTCTTTCAGCGTGGTGCAGTGCATTTCGCTTTTGCACTGCGTTGCCAACCCCTTCCTCTACAATTTCCTCAGCAAGAGCTTTCGGAACAACCTGATCAACACCATGTTGAACTACATTCCCAGAGAGGGGACTGCAGAACGGGTGGGACCCAGAGCCAACGCCAAAACTGCAAATGAGGGCGGTAGAGACCCGGGGAAGCTGAGTAACGCCAGCACCAGCCATTCTGATGTTGGATCATAAGTAGGAAGCTGAGCTAAGGATCAAGTAAGCTTCAGTCGCGGTATATTTGACCGAATAAATTCAGCCCTGTCGCTTCCAAGTACCACAGGCATTGATCGGGCTCATACCTTCCTCTCATAGTCCACTTCCTGTTTTGTTAAGCATGTACCTGATCAGAGCGTCACACACAGGGGGCCAGGAAATGTTTGATGTCTTCCTGCAAAACTGCTCAACTCACACAGGAACTCAAGGCACAGTGAATGTTCCAGGAATTTGTGTCAACAAAATGTGCTGCAGTGCCCCACAGGAGAAATCCTCATATCAGTATACACAAATGCAAATGTGAAAATGTAACTGTTTTATTGCATAGAAATCAAAGCTTAATGTTACTAAATGCTTATTTATCTGGATGCTGATGTAGTCATGTCTGTAAAACAAAACAAAAACACCCAATAAAACTCCCTTAAACGCTGCTTGTTTCAATCTGAGCTGGAAAAGCTGAGTTGGATTTTGTACGCTGACGTGATGATGACAAAACACAGCCACTCATTTGGAAACTTGTTTATTTCAACAAGGAAATTTGCCGTTCTAGCAGATGACTCTCCTTTCTGCACATCTTTATTACATTTACTTCCGTTTCTGGAATGTTTCATGTTCAACAGGTTAAATGGTAAGAAGGCAGGCGGGGGGGGGGAAGAAGAGGGGTATGTGTGTCCACAAATGGCACAATAACAGGAAGAGACCAGGCTTTGAAAGGGCAAAGGTCTGAGCTGCTGGAAACAGGCGAAGCAGATTTCTGCAGATTCATCACTGAATTTCTGATGATGGAGCAGCTCATCCAACAGATTAAAAAAAAAATAATTCAGAGGTGATAACAGTCTTCCTAGAGGCATTTATTTCAAAAACAATATTAAAAAAACATTCATATTTAGCCTTAGAAATAGAGAACGAAAGGCATAAAAATAATAAATAGTTGCACTCCTGTCATAAATATGAGGTAAGACACAAAAATCGCACAGAAATGTGTAAATGGGCACTTCAATGTCACATTTCTACAGCACAACATACGTCACACGCTCGAAACAAGTCAGTGTAGCTTGTGTTTAAAATGGAATTCGTCTCTTTAAGTTCAAACGCACACTGTTATGTTTCAAAGACAAAAATATTCTCTGTGGATTCGTGTTTTATCTGAGTGAAACATGCACCATAAGAACAGACTGAATAAAAGTGTAGTGTTTTAAAACCGTGACTGCAAATAGGAAGAATTAGTATGCTACAAATGGCATGCTACTTCAATATGCAATCAGTGTAATTACTCTGTAATCACAATCACTGACATCAAAAACCTATCCTGATATTACAGCAGATAATATCTGCTGCAACAGCTGCCTTCTTTCACCTGCTAACATCAGGATACACTGCCACCAAGTGGCTTCTTCTCATCTTAGTTCAAACAGACCAAACCTGCAGTTTTGAGCGGCGTCTAACAGAAAAAAAAATATGGTGACCGCATTATAAAAATCCAGGTAAACGCTCAGTCGATCAACAGATACAGAAATAATCAAGTGTAAGTGAAAAATAATCTCTATTTTTTTAACTTCTATTCTATAAAAATAGTAATTTTGTGTTTTAAAACAGTGATTCCCAGCTTTTAAAATTTATTTTCTGGCCTATATCAAAAAAAGAAAAAACAAAAAAACAGAGGTTGATGCTAGAGTTCTCGGAGGCCTTTTAAGGGGGGAACATCTCCCCACAAACCAGCTGTAAGCAGCAGGGTTGCATCCTCCTGCAGAAATGAGCCTGTCAGCATAGGAGCATCACTGCGATGACTCGCTTCAAGCAATGAACCTCCAGTTTGCACAGGGATGGTTTCAGCCATTCAGTTTTACATTCCTAACCACATCTATGGCCAGAAGCTCTGGCTAATGACTGAAATAGGCTGCTTCCAACAGGTGTCTGGGTGAGAAGCTTGGTCATTTAGGAGGGACTCCTCCACGTCAGTGTCTCCCAGGATGAGCTGGAGGAGACGGCTGAGAACAGGGAAGTCTTGGTATATCTGCTTGTCATACTGATAAGATACTGATATTGTGAATGATTAAAAGTGTCCCTAAATATTAAAAAAATATATATACACACACATCATGAACACAACCAATAGATACTGCAGCTGACTTTATCCTTGTTGCCTCGACTCCTCTCTCCTCTGCTTGGATCTCTGGTGGAAGGGACCAGACGGAAGGAGAGGATGCAAGGATGTAGAAACTAAGAAATGGGAAAGGGGGGATGGAGTTGGCCAGTGGGGGTGAGGTAGCAGGGAAGACTTTGGGAGTAAAACAGCTGGAAGAATCATCTCCCTAGACTTTTAATTAACAAAGTAGCATCCTTCTCTGTTAAAGTTGTTGGGGAGACTCATTTATGTGCTGACTGGACTCCTGTACTGGGTGCTAACTTACATACACACCCATAATATTCCAAAAACTGTTCATTTGGTTTTAGTCAAGTTTAAATTGTGTTAAAAATTCATTTTATACAGTTATCGGTCAGTTAGTGTGCATGTCTGGCAAGAGTTGACAGTTTTTGAGGCATAACCAGGATTATTTTTGTCAATAATTTTATCAATTAATGCCATTTACCTGCCGTTTTAGCACTTTTTACATTTACCTGTAGCATTTTTATTAAAACTATTTTCATCATTTTAGCTCAAATAATCTTAGTCATATACACCAATAATTTATTACAACCATATTTTAGCCTTTTCATGCACCTTTTCATGAATGTTCAGCTACTTTTAACTATGATTTTAAAAGTCTTTACCTTACAATATAAGGCACTTTCTGCTACATAAATACATCTTAAGTGAACTGTTTTTAATTAACTAGTTGTTGTTGTGTTGGTGCAGACGGTTTTTCTATTATCGATTTGTAATTTCAAATTTTTTTCTAAATTCATTAAAGTAAAACTTGGACTTAGACAAAGAAGACAGCGTTCAAATTGCGATGTCATTATTACGTGAAACCCCAGAGCCCCTCACAAACCTGCTAAGTGACCCTCAGTGTGACTTGTACCGCCCTGTTTGGGAACCAATGCTTTAAAACACTGTGGAAAGAAAATAATACATTTATGAAAATATTTTGTGTTTGTCTAATTTGCTACAATGAGGTAATTACAGTGTAATTACACTGTAATTACAATCATATTAAGACAACACAATCATTTTGATGATGCTACTTTTTTTTTTTTTTTTTTTTAAAAACAGACTCAGTCAAGAATCTGACCAGTGCAAATGGTCTTTAGTGGGAGAATCATCCATCTTTAATCCATAGTAATGGCTAGTTTTAGAGTTTTTAGATTTTGTTGTTATTTTGTTCTGGTTCCATTTGTGCGTTTGAGAAAGTCAGCTGGACAAAATAAGCAATACTGAGATCTTTTACAATAATTTAGAGACTATGTAATTAACTAAAAACATTAGAAAAATCACTGCACTGGGCTAATACCAGTGTTTATAATAATATTTCAGCCAAAGCTGGATACCGTGGTGATGTTTTGTTATTTATCCCCCCCCATCTTGTGCCAGGAAATGAAAAAAATCCTCCTAATAAAAACAAGAATGGAAACTTCTAGTGCTTCTGACTTTTTTTAAACAGTTAGCTGGCATTAAATCGATGCAACATGACAGATGTGCATGAGTCATCAGTAAATGTCCTATCTGTTGATAGGCCGATATGTTGGTGCATCGGTTAGCTACAGCTCTAGTCTACTATCAGCAGCTTGTGGTCCACGACAACCAGACACAGAGGAGGCGTCAGAGAGGAAACGAGGAGCTGATCAGGTGTCCACAGTGGGCAGCGGTTCTTTAGAGTGATCATTGTACATGAAGGTCTGCTCGATGTTGAAGTCTGGCGGTAAGTGGTCCTTGTGGAGCTCCATGTGTGACGACACCAGCTTTAGCGTGGAGAAGTAAAGGCCGCAGACGGTGCAGCGGTACATCAGGGCTCCGGCGTGCGTCTTCAGGTGGCAGATCATGGTGGAGCGCCCCCTGAAGAAGCGCAGACACACTTTACACTGGTAGGGTTTCTCCCCGGTGTGGATACGGAGGTGGTAGGTGAACTCCCCCGAGTGAGCGAAACGTTTCCCGCAGTAGCGACACCGGTACCACTTCCCACGCACCCCTGCAGGTCCAACACCGCTGTCCTGACCGGAGCTTCCGTTCGTCAGGACTCCAGAGGATACGCCGTGCATCGGCCCTTGAAAAAACTTGTCCGACACGCTGATGCCCATTCCCAAACCCAAACCGAAGTTGCTCATTTTAACGAGCCCGCTGACGTCCCGTGACGAGGAGGAGGAGCAGGAAGACGGCGGGCACTCCAGAGACTGATCCGCTTTACGTTTCCCTAACCACCCCTGGCCACCAGCGGTTCCTCCGCTCCCCGTGGAGTCGCTGGTGTGCAAACTGAGGTGGTACTGAAACGCCGAGGACGAGCGAAACGTCTGTGGGCACAGGAAGCAATGCAGCTCCTCCGCTCCTCCTCCACCGCCACCTCCATCTGCTCTGACTCCGTAAGCCCTCAGCGCCGACTGCTCCCTCTCCTTAGCTGCCGCCTCCTCAGCGTGCACAGCCATGTGTCTGTCCAGCAGGGCGCGCTCTACAAAGCAGCGGGCACAGTGTGGGCAGGTGAAGACGGGCAGGGAGAGGTGGGCAAGGGCGTGCCACAGCAGGGAGCACAGGGACAGCTGGGGGAGGTGGCACACGCCACAGCTCAGGCTCTGGGGGCACACATGGCTCAGCAGGTGGTCTTTGACAGTCTGAGGAGGAGAGAAACACAAAACTAAAAGTTGAGAAGCCTCACTGAGGAAGCAGGTGTGTAACAGGGGGACTCCTCATTCTTATTTCCTGCTCATGTTTGCCACCAAACCGGTTCTCAGGCACTCTTCATACAAACATCAGACTTCCTGTGGTTTTCACTGTGAGCTCAAGTCTCACTTTTGTGCTTCTTAGACACACCTGGTCCTTGCATTATTTACAGAGTAAATGCTTCAGTTAATCTTAAAGTCAACCACAGTGAGCTCATTCATGACACAGTTTAATGAACCGAGAGCTCGACAGCATGCTGTGGCTCACAGAAAGCGCTTATAAAGGTCAACGCCACATTTGGGACTTTTTATCTTAATAATTTGTGAATTAAAAAAAAAAGAACCGCTTTTTAATGAACTGCCCAATTTCATTTGAGTTCTTGGAGATAGAAATGGCTGTAATTTCTTAATGAGTATTGTAAAAATCTACATTTAATCATATTATCATAACTAAACAGTGTCTGTTTACATATGGAGCCGTTTATGTATCTAACAATCTTTTAAAGCGTCTGACTTACGTCGAAAACACTCCATAAATATCCACTAACCTGGAAGTCCTTGCTGAGGGATTTGGTGCATACAGCACACTGCAGCTCTAGGCTGTAGCTGCTGTTGGTCAGCGCCCCCTGTGGGATGGTGTAACTGGATGCTGTCTGGCGGTGGTGCCGCAACAGTTTCTTTTGGCTGCAGAACTGCAGGTGGCACATGTCACAGGTGAAGAGCTGCACTCCCATATGGGTGAAGGAATGGGCGATGCCTGCAGCACGGTCTGGAAAAGAGGCTCCGCATACCCTGCAGAGCCCCAGCTCCGTCAGGTGTGTCTCACCGTGTCTTCTGATGGCAGCTGGATCTGCTGGGAGTGCCACTGTGCAAGCTTTACATGTCACCGTGCTTCCTGTCACCTGGAGGAGCAAAGACCATCATTTCCTATGTGGGAAAAAAAACCCCGACCCATCCCTGTGACCTTTGAAGGTCTGTAGCTCAGAAAACGTTCAGAGTATGATGTCAAATTTGCTCGCTTCATTAGATATACAAACGTTACAGAACTTTAGCTGATTTGATTTTATACAGAATGATCTTTTACCTGAACTACTGTACTGCTCACAAACAGAAACATTACCTGGCTACTCGTATTCCCTCCATCTCCATTCTCCACACATACAAGGTCATCTTCATCCTCGTCCTCCTCCTCTCCCTCCTCCATGAAGTTCTCATCGTCGCTCAGCTCGATGATCTCTCCTGCCAACTGTCTCCACTGCTCTTCCTCTGTTCCCTCCACTGCTCCATTACCTTGCAGGGCCTCCCTCTCCTCCTCAGTGTCTCCTTCCTCCACTTCCCCAAACATCAGCCTGCTGTCCCGCTGCACGTCGACCACGCCGCCTTCCACCGCTGCCACCTGAAGGCTGCCTGGAGACTCTCCTGAGGATGATGTCGGGGCGCAGGCTTCAGCACCGAGCTGAGCTGAAGAGTCAGGGAGGGAGCAAGACTCAGACGTAACAGGGTTGCTGCTGCGAGACAAAGAGTCGCCCGCGCTCTCAGAAACCATTTGACCATCTCTGTCACCGTCCTCACAGCAGCCTCCCGCCTCCCCATCATTCAGCCCGTGCTCGGTCTTCAGCTGGAGCACAGGCCCCACAGGCTGCAAGCCGTCAGCCTGAAGGGAAAGGCTGCTGCTGCTGGTTAAAGGCGGTCCTCCTGGTAACTGATGATCTGCTCCCATCTGCCCGTAGCCAATATGAGACTGGACATCTTCTGCCTTTAGGTCCAGAGACAGAGGTCCGGCCTGAGCTTCGCGGCCTGACCTGCCCGTCCTGATTTGGAAAAGAGGGGAGGGAGCAGCAGCAGGAGTCGGGGCAGCAGACGGGCCCGCCGATGAAGACAGAGAAGAGCAGGAGGCGGCGGAGGAGCACACAGATGGCACAGAAGCTGCACTAACTGCAACCACTGTGGGTGGAGCAGCCACCATGCTGGAGTCCAGGGTGACGTCACTGGGACTGCTGGCTTTGCAGTTTGCAGACACAGAAGCCTGCAGGTCAGGGAAGGTAGCGTGACAAGCCTTCACCAGTTCACTGACCCCAAGCCGCTCGGCCAGCTCGTACAGGACCCCGACATCTATGAGATCAGTCACTATCTCCCCGGTGTAGACGAACGTCAGCACTTTCTCAAAGTTAGCTGGGGAGATAAACTCCAAAGAGAAGGCGGCACTGGACGCGCTGGGAGTTCTGGTGAACAAGTTGCGAAAGTACGTCCCGGCGCAGGCCAGCACCGCACGGTGGGCCGCGAATGTCCGGTTGCCAACTTGCAGGAACACATCGCAGTACTGACGTGATTGGCGGCAACGGTTAAGCTCGGAGAGAAGGCTGGCAGCGTGGCCGGGACACTGCAGCCGGATCCTCATCCCTGCCGCAGCTCCTAATCCAACAATCCAACTGCAGGGAAGGAAAAGCAGAATCATCAGAGCAGGACAGAAGACAAATGTCTTCTTTAATATTCAGTGATTAGTGATCCATCTTTTGGTGATAGATGGATCACTAATGAAAATGTATTCATAGGCTGATGCAGTGAAAAAACACAAACAAACAACAAAAGCAGCGTGATAATCCAGTTGTTAAATATATAGATAAAATGTGTTACTGCATGATAAAATATGTAAAAGAACCAAAGTGGTTGTCAAAAAGCACTCCAGTATGCGGCAACCAGCTTTTCATTCCAGTTTTTATAAAACAGGTTTAACAAACTCTCAGTCTAAAACTAAATTCTGAGTTTTCAGATTTAGAATCGGTTCAGTCTACTCCGATCCACTCTGAGGTAAGCTGTATGTGGAAGTACTGAAAGAAATCCATTAATTGCACTCTGATACCATGATTCGCCATGGCAACAGGTAAAAAAAAGCCCCCATTGTGATCCAACAGACCGACGGTTATGAATGCATGCAGTGTTAAAAAAAACACTTCATATCTGCACACAAAGGTCTGAGGGATCTTTCAGCAATGGTTTCTGGAGAACTGGTTTGTCAACAGGCTGTGATTTTATTCCTGTTGATCTCTTATCTTAAACACAACCTGCTCCAGAGCAGCATAAGTTACTGTGGTAATATAAGAAGTGAACAACCTTCATATCAAGTTAAACCTGAAGTTAGCTGGATGAGTCATAGTCCATTTCAACATGATAGTCAACATGTATGTATCTCCCATTCTGACTTTTATCCTTTGACTCTTTGTCTGAAAGAAGCAATTTTAGCTCCTCCCTCGTTACAGAAACCTTATTCTGATTGGCCACCCACTACAAACAGAAGGTTTGAAATGAAAATGTGCGGGGCTTCTAGGCCCACAGCTCCATATTAAGGATACCCTTTCCCTGACATTACAGAGATCCAAAAATACAAAAAAAAAAAACTTATTTTAAACGAACTGTTTATAGCAGTCTGAGCTCTTAGCTGATACGGATTACTCTCATTGCTTGAAACTTTGCCCGTGTTTAACAGGAGCATTTATGTATGTTATTTATTTATGCATGACAGAAAATAAAGAAAAGCCCTATAGGTTCACTTTTATAACTAAACAGAGGTATTATAAAATGATATTTTACCGCTTTAGATTCTATTTTTTAAGCATTTATGTTTTTGTATGAAGAAGCAGGATCTAACTGATGTGCAATAACAGATGTTGTAAATTATCGTATCTTTAAAAAAAAAAAACCAATCCTGTGTTAACCTGTTGTTTTTGCTGCCTTTTGTGTTTAAAGCACAATTACTGTTAATTTTCCGCAGTTTAATAAAAAGCTGGAGGATCCCAGACCGTTTTTTTCTCTATCGCAGACAATCCAGACACATTATGGTAACTCTACTCACCCAAACCAGAGGTTTTATTAAAAAATAATCCTCCTACTGTGAGCGCAGGCCCGCTCGTTTCTGTTACCATCACTCACCCATTTAGAGGTGTCCGCCGGCGCTCAGAAATCCCCTTTTTCCTTTTGTTTTCACTCGGTCTGCACCGCTCAGGCACTCACTCTACATTTTATAAGCCTTTGCTCTTATGGTCCATCCATCCGTCGCAGTTTGGTGACGCATGTCAACAAAGCTGAGCGGCGTTGCCCCCTGCAGGCCGGAGGCGTCACTGCAGGGAGGAGAATTCATCACCCGTCAAGTTTTAAGACCACTTGAAAAATGGCAAAAAAAAATCATATTTTGCATGGTTGGATCTTAACAAGGTTCCAAGTAGAGCTTCAACATGCAACAAGAAGAAATGGGAGTGAGACAAAACATTTTTTGATCATGCAATTTATTGAAAACAACGCTTGAACTGAAAAAGGCTGTTTTAACAGCTGATCAAAAGTTTAAGACCACAATCTGTGCAAAAATGTGGATTCATTGTCATTTTCTGTCAGGTGGTCACACTGTCATAGCGTTCTGATGGCAAAAGCAAAAAAAATCTTTCCCTTTTTGAACGTGGTCAGGTTGTTGAACTGCATAAGCACGCCATTGCTGCTGAGGTGGAACGCAGCAAGACAGTCATTTGGAATTTCTTAAATGATCCTGAGGGTTATGGAACAAAAAAGTTAAGTGGAAGACCCAAAACAATTTCACCAGCACTGAGCCGGAGGATCCAATTGGCTGTCCGTCCAGACACTGGTCGATCCCCGACCCAAATTAAGGCCGTTACTGGTGCCGACTGCAGCCCCACAACCATCAGATGCTTCAAAAACAAACAAAAAAACCTTGTCTCCTTGAACGCCACAGAACTGACCGTTTGGACTTTGCAAGAGAGCACCAAACACGGGACATTGAAGGTGGAAGAAAGTTTTATTCTCTGATGAGAAAAAATGGAACTGTAGCTGACGCTGAAATGTTTGTGTTGGTTGCCATGACAACACCAGTAGCGCATCTGAGATCGTTATGTTGTTTTCTCGTTGTTTTCTTTATTTGGTATTGATGTTTGTGTACATTTGCAGTAGGAAAAAGATAACCTGTGAATCCAGTGATACACCTTTCTTATAAGAAATGTTTCTGATAAAATTATTGTGAAGTAGTCACTTCCTGTGAGTCGCGGGAACCGGAAGTTGTGCGCGGGAGAGACAAGACAGAGCGGTAACACGGCGGACTTTTCGGAATATACATCTTTTCTACTGCTGGTTTATGAGGTGTACACGGTAAAAAGCATTACGCTGTTATTTGTTTAACACTTGTGCACTTTGTGAAAAGAAATATGTCGCTGAGATGAATATATGTGCTATTGATATTATTTTTACTTGTTCTAGTTTTCACGGTGCTCCATGATTGTGAGCAGAATAAAAGTATTGTGGACATCAGTACGAAGCGTGGATTCTTTCGACCAGAGTAGATACAGTGAAAACGTGTCCCAATCCATCTGGAGGCTTCGGTGTGCAAAGCTCTTCTCATCCTGCAGCAAGCTACAGGTCTCGGTTTACAACGCGCTTCTCATCCTGCAGCAAGCTACAGGTCTTGGTTGCTTCTCATCCTGCAGTGAGCTACAGGCTTCAGTGGACACTTGCTTTGCATTTTGTAACAGCCAATCAGGAGCTGCAGATTCAGCGGACGCTCCAAGAAGCGGTTTCAAGAAGCGTGAGTCCTCATTACGCAGTTATTATGCCTCCTGTGTTGATGGATAGAACATGAGCTGCAAATTTGCTATAATGGACAAGAAATTAATAGTGTTCAAATTTCAGACTGTGTAAAAAAAAAAAAAAAAAAATCTGTTGAAGTTCTGAAAATTATTGTTGTTTTCTTACCTATTGTTTGCAAGCTTTAAAAAGGCTGAAACTGAAGTTTTATTTGCTGTCATACGTAAGAATCTAAGCTAAGGTGCCTTTGTGTTAATTTTAATAATTGTCCGCCTATTATATCCATTCCATTCTTGTAATTACCTTAGATATCTTGTCCTCTTCATAAGATACCCCCTTTAAAGTCTAAAATGTCTAAAGATGGTCATAGTCACCCTGATGTTATGTCAGAAGTACAAGATGCAGGGGATTTGGAAGAGGGAAAAAGTGTAGTGTCTGAGAAATCTGAGACAAAAACAAGAAAATCCTCTCGTGAAAGGCGATTAACGCCAAAAATGCAGGAACTGAAAGATCAAGAGTTAACTCAAAAGGAGAAGAGGTTCAAAGCAACATATGAGAAATGGAAAAGCAACATAAGAGACATTCGCACAAGGTTAAAGCAAGTATGCTCTGAGAGTGACATGTATAACATGATGGATGAGGCTGAGAAGCTAGAGTCTGAATTAAAGGAACAGTATGACAGAATTCGACTCCAAACCTCACCAAGTCAAGAAATTCAAGAAAGATCGATGCGTGCTCAGCCGTGACGGCCGACTTGCTGCAGCTGATGAGAGTACGTCTAACTGAAGATGAAGGTGAGTTTGACACGGTGGCAGAAAGATCAAGGTTACGCATGCTACTTGATAATGAATATGCTAGGTCCATATATGGATCCACAGCCTCCAGAGTTACTGCACCCAGCTGTCACAATTCTAACCATCTCTCAGAGTCACCTAGCATTTCAGCTATGAGGGCGAAGCGGCTGCTCAGCTGGCTGCAAAGAGAGCCGAAATTGATATGGAAGCTGCCATCGAAGCTCAACGTCAGCAGCTGAGAAAACTTGAAAATCAGAGGGACATTGATGTAATTCAGGCAAAGCTAAATGTCTACACGGAAGAAGAGGGAAGGGATGGGACACGCAGTCCTCCATTCAGCAAAGTGAGTGATGCACACCCCTCGCTCACCACATCCCAGATCAAGAACGGCAGGTTGTGCAAAACGAGACATCATTGGTCCAATCGCTACAAGAGTCATTAGCTCTCACTCGCTTGCCAACTCCAGAACCTTCTGTATTCTCGGGCGATCCTCTGAAGTTTACAGAATGGAGCATAAGCTTCAAAGCCCTCATAGAGAGACGATGCTCTGACCCTGCTGACAGGCTATTCTACCTGCAAAAGTACATAGCAGGTGAGGCAAAATCCTCTCTTGAAGGCAGCGTCTACAGAAAAGATGAAGAAGCCTATCAACAAGCCTGGGATAGGTTAAATGCTAGATATGGCCATTCCTTTGTAGTGCAGCGGGCTTTCAGAGAGAAGCTAAATGGGTGGCGAAGATTGGTGGAAAGGAATATCTCAAGCTAAGAGAGTTCAGTGATTTCCTCCAAACATGTAGTAATGCCATGCCTCACATAAAGGGCTTACAGGTTCTTAACGATCTGCGAGGAGAATCAGAAAATACTAGTCAAGCTTCCTGATTGGGTGTCATCTAGGTGGAACCGTTATGTCACAGAGCAGCTGGATCGGGCAACGACTATCCAAGCTTTAATGAGTTTGCTTCCTTTATCTCTAAGGAGTCACGCATAGCATGCAATCCAGTGTCATCCTTACATGCCTTAAGGCACTCTGCAGAGGCACCATCAAGAGAGATGAAGCGTTCAAAAAAGCAAACACGTTTGCCACAAATGTGAACCTCCCAATTCCATCAAACTCCACCGCCAAATCTGACCTTGGTGAATTCAAGTTGAGAGATGCGGAGAAACCAAAGAAATGGAACACACCAACACAAAATTCCAATAATAGCCAGTGCGTTTGCTGTGGTGAGAACCATTCCATACATAAATGCAAGAGGCTTATGGACATGTCTGTAGAGGATAAGAAAAATGCATACTTGAAAAGAAGTTGTGTTTTGCATGTCTAAGAAAGGGTCACAATTCTAAAGACTGTAGGAACAGGGCCATGTGTGGCATATGCAGAAAGAGTCACCCAACGCCATTGCATGAAGATCGTTCTACAGCAGCATCAACACAAGGCGCAGTGGAAGAAAGTACGTCGTCATTATCATGTTGTGTGAGTGGCGGTGAAGGTGGGAGTACATCGATGATAGTCCCAGTGTGGATCTCAACACTTAGTGCTCCGGACACCGAAACTCTAGTATATGCACTATTGGACACTCAAAGCAGTCACACATTTATTGATCAGGAGGTGTGCGAAAAGCTGCAGGCAACAATGGAACCGGTGAAACTTAAACTTTCCACCATGATGGGGAGAGACTCCGTTGTGAAGAGTCAAAGAGTATGCGAGCTCAAAGTTAGAGGATTTTCCTCTAACATTTCCATCAGCTTGCCTCCAGCCTACACAAGGGACTTCATTCCTCTTGACCGCGCACATATTCCCACTTGTCAGACAGCCAACAAATGGAAACACCTTGTCAGCATAGCCCGGAGATACCTCCGTTGATGGACTGTGGTGTTGGATTGTTGATTGGATACGACTGCTCCAGAGCGTTAATTCCAAGAAGGGTCATCACTGGGGCGACTATGAGCCTTATGCTATTGAGACGGACCTTGGTTGGAGCATTGTGGGAAGCGCACCACAGCGTATGCAGGCTAAAGATGTGACTGGTTTTGCCATCGAGTGTCTGTCAGAGAGGTGCCACCCATAACACCGCTTGCTGTCATCAAGGCCCTCGAGTCCGATTTTGCAGACACAAAACCTGGTGACAGAAGCATATCTCAAGAAGATATTTGCTTCCTGCAGATCTTGAAAGACAGAATCCAACAAAATAAGGATGGTCACCTGGAGATGCCTCTCCTTTCAAAGCACGTCCGCATCTCCCAGACAACAAAAAGCTGGCGTTAGTATGCGGCTGAAGCACCTAAAGAGGAAGCTGGACAGAGATCCACAATTCAAAATAGACTACGTGAGATTTATGGAAGGTGTCTTCAAGGATGGTGACGCAGAGAAAGTGGAAAACCAAGCAGAGCTGGGGAAAGTCTGGTATATCCCACATCAAGGAGTTTACCACCCCAGAAAACCAGGCAAAATCAGAGTGGTTTTCGACTGCTCTGCAAGGTATGACGGCACCTCCTTAAACGACCATCTACTAACAGGACCTGACCTCACAAATAGCCTAACAGCTGTGCTGTGCCGCTTCGTAAGTATCCCATCACAATCATGTGTGATGTGGAGAAAATGTTCCACAGGTTTCATGTGAGTGAGGATGATAGAGACTACTTGCGGTTTCTCTGGTGGGAAAATGGAGACACAAACTCTGAACCCAGAGAGTACCGCATGAAGGTTCACCTGTTTGGAGCATCATCCTCCCTGGCTGCGCCAATTATGGGATGAAACACCTTGCCAGTCAATGTGAGAAAGAGTACCCCTCCGCAGCTAGTTTCGTCCGGAAACATTTCTACGTCGATGATGGTCTCATAAGTGTGGAGTCGGTGGGTAAGGCAATTGAACTGGTCAAAGAAGCCCAAGCTGTGTGTGCTAAAGGAAAGCTGCACCTTCACAAATTTCTCTCCAACAGCCGAGAGGTCCTTGACTCCGTTGATGTTGCAGAGCGTGCTACAGAGGTAAAGAATGTTGACCTTAATCACGATGATTTACCAGTCCAAAGAGTGCTAGGTATAAGATGGAACGTCGAAAATGATAGCTTCTCCTTCAAGGTGTCGCTGAGGAGAAACCAGCAACGCGTCGAGGATTCTCTCAATTGTGGCCTCCTTGTATGACCCTTTAGGGTTTCTAGCCCCAGTCATTCTTGAAGGAAAAAGAGTGCTGCAAGAGATGTGTCAGAGAGGCACAGGGTGGGATGAGCCACTACCCAAGGACCTGAAGTTAAGGTGGGAGACTTGGATGAAGGATTTGGAGAACCTGGAAAGAATTGAAATTCCAAGATGCTTCATACCTGACAGCCTTGGTGAGATTCAGAGAGCCGAGCTTCATCATTTCTCTGATGCAAGCAGTCAAGGGTATGGCCAGTGCTCTTACATCAGAGTGGTAAGCAGAGAAAGGATATGCTGCTCCTTGGTCATGGGCAAGGCAAGGGTTGCACCAACCAAAATAGTTACCATACCGAGACTTGAGTTAACTGCTGCAGTAACCTCGGCAGCTGTGAGTAGCATGTTAAGGGAGGAGCTGGAGCTCAAGATTGACGACGAATATTTCTGGACAGACTCAAAGGTCGTGCTTGGTTACATTAATAATGAAGCAAGAAGGTTCCATGTGTTCGTGGCAAACCGCGTTCAGAGAATTCGAGAAACCACCGATGCACGGAAATGGTATTATGTTGACACAGGAGAAAACCCTGCTGATCATGCCTCTAGAGGCCTCAAAGTAGCTGACCTCATCAAGTCAAATTGGTTCTCTGGTCCCAGCTTTCTATGGGAAAGAGAGATAGCCACAAAACAGGCTACTTCAGATTTGCTGGTGGGAGACCCAGAGGTGAGGAATACTCAGGTGTTGAAGGTTGATGTAGCAAGGCAGTTTGATATCCAGAAGCATCTGCTGCGGTTCTCAAGATGGACTACAGCTGTCAACGTCATTGCTCGTATCCAGCGGCTGGCAAAGAGGATCAGGACCGCTGAGCCTTTAAACGTGGAAGAGAGAAAACAAGCTGCACAGACTCTCGTCAAGCTGGCACAACAAGATGCCTTTCAAGAGGAGTTAAACACACTCAGCCAGAAACCAGGAAGGCTGCCTTGCAACCACCAACTCTTTCAGCTTGACCCATACCTCCAAGATGGCATAATGAGAGTAGGAGGAAGGTTGAGGAAGGCATCTGTGCCTCTCGAGTTAAGACACCCAGTGATCCTTCCTAAGGATGGTGCTGTTACAAACCTCATCATTGCACACCATCATAGCAAGATACAACACCAAGGGAGAGGACAAACCCTCAATGCACTGAGAGCCAGTGGTTACTGGATTGCTGGTGGAAGTAAGGCTGTAGCCCAATACATCAGGCAGTGCGTACAGTGCAGGAGAGCCCACGCACCACCAGAGGAGCAACGGATGTCAGATCTACCTAGTGACCGTGTTGATCCCACACCACCATTCACTTATTGTGGTATGGACTGCTTTGGTCCTTTTCACACCAAACAAGGTCGCAAAGATCAAAAAGCGGTACGGCCTCCTCTTCACATGTTTTTGCTCAAGGGCAGTGCATATAGAGATGTTGGAGGATTTGACGACTGACGCGCTCATCAATGCTTTGCGCTGCTTCATTGCCCTTCGTGGAGCTGTTAGGCACATTAGGTCCGATCAGGGAACTAACTTCATGGGGGCAAGAAACGAGATGGCAAAAGCTCTGAAAGAACTTGATAAGGAAAGAGTGACTGCATACCTAGCAGAAAATCAGTGCGACTTCCAGATGAATACGCCCAATCTAGTCATGCTGGAGGTGCATGGGAGCGTCAAATCCGGACAGTGAGAAGCATACTGAGCACGGTCCTTGCCTGCAGTGTGGGAAGGTTGGATGATGCCTCATTGAGGACATTCCTTTATGAAGCTATGTGCATCGTGAATAACCGCCCACTCACTGTTGATAACATCAACGACCCCAAAAGCTTGGAGCCACTCACACCGAACCACTTGATCACCATGAAATCCTCAATCCCACTTCCACCTCCGGGTAAATTTGTCAAGGAGGACCTGTATGCTAAGAAACGGTGGAGAAGGGTCCAGTATCTGACTGAGCAATTTTGGCACAGATGGAGAAAGGAATACCTGGCCAATATTGCTCTGAGACAGCGATGGCATACACCAAGACGTAATGTGGAGGTGGGTGACATTGTGATTCTCAAAGAGGAAGATGTTCCTCGTAATGAATGGAAACTCGCTAGGGTTGTGGAAGCACATGAGGATGATGATGGACTTGTTCGGAAGGTGACAATCCAGACTGGTGATCGGAGGTTAGGAAAAGGAGGCGAACGCCTCGTCCAACCCTCCATCATTCAAAGACCCATTCAGAAATTAGTGGTCCTGGTAAAAACAGCTAAAATTGGGAAAAATGTCATTGATTGATTACATTTTCCTTCCAAAATAGAACTTGTTGTTATGCTGTAGTTCATGCACATGTTATGGAGATGTAAATTCTACTGTTCAAATTGTTGAATTCATTGTTGAGAAAAGAATATTGCTTATGTCAATGCAAGAGTGTTTAAAAACAACAACATGGTGTTGAGAATTACCATTGATTTAATGAACAATGCAAGTGTATTTACATTCACAATTGTAATAATCAAAGGTAATTGGTGGGAGTGTAGCTGACGCTGAAATGTTTGTGTTGGTTGCCATGACAACACCAGTAGCGCATCTGAGATCGTTATGTTGTTTTCTCGTTGTTTTCTTTATTTGGTATTGATGTTTGTGTACATTTGCAGTAGGAAAAAGATAACCTGTGAATCCAGTGATACACCTTTCTTATAAGAAATGTTTCTGATAAAATTATTGTGAAGTAGTCACTTCCTGTGAGTCGCGGGAACCGGAAGTTGTCTTGTGGAGAGACAAGACAGAGCGGTAACACGGCGGACTTTTTCGAATATACATCTTTTCTACTGCTGGTTTATGAGGTGTACACGGTAAAAAGCATTACGCTGTTATTTGTTTAACACTTGTGCACTTTGTGAAAAGAAATATGTCGCTGAGATGAATATATGTGCTATTGATATTATTTTTTACTTGTTCTAGTTTTCACGGTGCTCCATGATTGTGAGCAGAATAAAAGTATTGTGGACATCAGTACGAAGCGTGGATTCTTTCGACCAGAGTAGATACAGGAACCATCGCGGTCCTGATGGTTTCCAACGTTACTGGCATGACAAGCAGATCCCACGTGAGATGTTTTCTACGCGCCACAGTGGAGAGGGCGGCATAATGGTCTGGGGTGCTTTTTCCTTCAGGGGAACAATGGAGCTTCAGGAGGTGCAGGGCGTCAAATGGCCGCTGGCTATGTGACATCACATAAGTGTTGAAATCTCACAGCGGGGCAGTTTCCGGTAGGGGCACCCTTAAGCACTAGGACTCCAAGAAGGCTGGATACTCTAAAGCAGGGGTGGGGGAACTCCAGGCCTTAAGGGCCAGTGTCCTGCAGGTTTTAGATCTGTCATTGATCCAACACAGCTAATTTAAATGGCTAAATCACATGCTCAACATGTCTTGAAGTTCTCCAGAGCCCTGGTAATGAACTAATCATTTAATTCAGGTGTGCTGGCTCAGGGTGATATCTAAAACCTGCAGGACACCGGCCCTTGAGGCCTGGAGTTCCCCACACCTGCTCTAAATGACCCAGGACTTTCCTAAAGCCAGATTTGTCAACCAAGGCTTGGACTACCAGGGCCTATGCCCCGGACCACTGTCCAGTCCACAAAACACAGAACTCCTGCTGTTGACCGCAGGGGAGGTTTTGGAGTGTGGATAATTTCCCAATCTTTCTAAAAGAGTATTTGTGAGGTCAGGCACTGATATTGAATTAGAGAGCCTAAATTGCAATTTATACTCTAGCTTATCCCAAAGGTTCTTGATGTGGGTGGTCCAATCAAGTTCTTCCACATCATACTCATCCAACCATATTTTATGGACCATGCTTTGTGCACTTGGCCTCAGTCATAGTGGAACAGCCAAACTGTTCCCACGAAGTTGGAAGCATAGAAATGTCCAAAATACCTTATAATTCACTTCTTTAGCAGGCATCTATTCTGTGTGTAGCACTGGTACAATTAATAGATGCATCTTACTAGCCAAACTTGATAGCTTTATCTCTCTTTCTAGTATGGTCACTTTGGTGAGGCTTTACAATGAGTCCCAAAATGATTTCTTCCATTTGCACCTTTGATCCAGGAGGATGAAATTTCATCCCACTGTATACTTGAGTGTATATTGTTGGGTTGACAATAAAACTCTACTTGACTTGACTTTTATATACAGTCTATATGGTGAACATACCACTCTGACCCCAAATGTTGCTAAAAACAGTCGAATAAACACTGTGCAGCAGACAGGCCCACACACAAAGACAATAAAAACAACATTTTTCTAATGCTTATTTAAAAAAAAGTTTATTACTTTATTCTGGTAACCATTTGTTTTAGCTCATGAGGGACTCACATGACTCACCTTCGGCCGCTTCACTGTAAACTCATGGGATCGACCTACACAACAGTAAGATGAATGTGAATTATGTTGCAGACTTCACGTATTCGCTCTCGATATCCCAAATAAAACTTTATCCACATGTTTACATAATTGTAAATCCATCCGCTTACTGCTTTATGACATATGAGAGAATAAGAAATTATAAAAGACAATGGAAAACAAAACAAAACAAGCTTTTAGAACTACCAGTAAGAAATCATTACAAAATGCAGTCTGGTTTTTTCAGTTGTGTCTTCGTTACAGAGTTTAACATTAAGCATGTAGTCTAGATACATTTATAGTAGAATAAAACGTCATATCTCGGACCTGTGGTCCTAACACTGACATAGGTCATACTCCAAACCATTCATTTTTCTAGTCTAAGTAGAATAATCTCAGCTGATTCGTTGCTGGAAAACAGTTTATACAGTCAAACTGACAGGCTCACATAACTAACACCATGACATATTGTTGGTTTATGCTTTGTTCGGAAAGCCAAGGAAGAAAAAAAAGTAGCAGTTTTGGTCCAGTCACAGCAGGTCTGAATAAAAGCATCACCCTCTCGATGCACTGAGTTGAGTCATCTGCGCTAAAATTTGTTGCTTTTCATCATCGTAGCTGAATTATTGCACTTCTTGCAGAGGAAGTGAAACAGAAGCAATCCGCTACAGGTCTACTTGAGTCATTTTGAAATGAGGTCAACGGCACAATAATTCAGCAATATGCCTGCAATCAACAAATTGAATGAATATTGCTTTTTAAGTGGTTTGATATGTTGTTCAGTCTTCAGAAACAATGTTTTTCATCCGTTATACTAATGATATCCAGTGCTGTCATTTCGTTATACTACACCCCTCTCCATGTTCAGCTCTGCCCGTTTCCACACATTAAAAATGTTTTCTGTGGCAGCGTTTTCAGTCCACGCTACCGTTTCCTGGAGCTGGTCCGGCCCAGGCTGGCGGTGCTGGAGCGGCGACTGAGGACGGGCGTGGCAGCGGTGGGCGACGTTTCGTTGGGGCAGCCGTGCTGGAGCAAAATATCGATGCAGCTTTTGCTCCCTTTTTTCGTGGCCAGCATCATGGCCGTCTGGCCTTGGTTATCTTTCGCTTTCACATCGATTCCATACTGCAGGGAAGAGGCAGAGGACAGAACATGATATTTAAGCCTGTTTATTGATTAGATATTGATTAGATGATTGAACAGTTTGCAGTGAAATGAAGCATACAGCTGAAAAATTATGTGCTGCTCCTCTTCTATTACTGTTGGACAGATTTTCTTTGATTTGCACAGACAGTATATAGAGTTAAGGTAATAAATAAGGTTAACCAGCATATTCATAATTTGATTTATTACAGATTTTTCAGGATTTGCTTCCCTGACATCCAGTATTGTGATGACAGGTCATCAGATCTCAGGAGCAACATTTAGTTTTTCTTAAACTAATTTGTTATTCAAACTGCTTTACTCATTTTAACGTGTGCCGAGTGTCTGTTAACACAGACTCAGTCTAGTAAGGGAAAATTATTCCATTACAGAAGATCTCCAGGGGTAGAGCATATTTATTAAATACCACCTGGACACTGTGGAGATCCCAGCACAGAGTCCAGGTGCACTAAAAACAGCCTGTAATCATTTCTTTTGAAGGTTACTGAAGTCAGCACATTCAGTGAAGAGGCCAGCTGGCAATACTGCGATTAGCAATGAGACAGTGTTCTTCAGCTTCAGTTCTTTTACATTAAATTTGATAGAATTGCAGATTTAACATCACTCATGCTTGGCTGAAATTACACGCACATAGTTTTTTCTTTTTGATTGAAGGTTTCGGGTCAGCTGTTCGACAGGATGTGATTTCATTACTAAACACTATTGTAAAGTGATGAATATCTCCTGCATTTGCTTTTCTTGATTGCAATCTTATCTATGCCACATGTCTGGTCAGATATTTGATGACAGATATCTACTGTCCTAGTTACAGCTCCTACACCCTTCACTATAGACGTCGACTCTGTGGGTTTTGTGGAGAGTCTGGCACACTGAGTGCTTATTATAAAGCCCTCAAACACTGAGTCTGCAGGAGTGCAGGCTTTCTAACCACACTGTGCAAAGTACAGCAGCTTTTTAATGTTGTTATAAATGCTAATAATGACAAACAAGAACAAACAATTTAATACTAAGAGGGCAGCATGTTTTTGAAATGTTGTAAGCACCTGAGAAAAACTCCAAAGGCACATTTTCCAAAGTAATGAAAGTAATCCTAATGCGCTCATCTGATAAGGGTATAAACTGGTGAAGATGCCGACTGAAAGTTCCTGTTTCCCTCAGAGAAAAAAGAGGCAGCTGCCAATATGACTCCACAGAGAGTAACACTCATCACAGAGTGGCAAGGGTGCGCATCTGCAGAGGCATTCACAGTTTCGAAAGCACAGAAGAGTCCATCACTAAGCATTTACACGATCATTGTGTGCATGCATGCACAGGGAAAATCTTCTACCGGTCAGTTTTTGAAGTAGTTTATTCCACCCATATTTCTTTTTCTGTGATTTATAGGACTAATTAACTAGTTGTGTTGTTCTACACTCTTCATTGGGCCTGAGGAAATATGAAACTGATATGAATGAGTGTGAACACAAAGAAGATACGCACCCAGATGAGCAGCTGTGTCATGACCACGTCTCCCAGCTGGCAGGCAGCGTGCAGAGCCGTGCGCGGCAGCGAAGGCGAACCGGCCGGCGGCGCGTTGATTTGTTCTTTAGTGCTGTGGGCCAGAAGGAGCAGCAGCCTGGGCAGATCTCTGTCGGTCACTGCAGATAGCAGCCACACCGGCACACCGTCATCTGGAAGCTGCGTCCCTGAGGCCGGCACAAGAGGCGGCACAAAGGCTCGCTGTTCATACTTGGCACGGATCCACGACTCTCGCTCCTCTCTAGAAAAACAGAAACAATACAAAGGGGACACACACGTGTAAGATTGGACACTCTTAGAGACACTGCAGTGTAAGCAAATCAGATCTGGCTTACAATTAAAACTTGACATATCTGCAGGTTTTTAGAAATTCCACTATGGGTGTTATTTGTTCACGTTTTTTCACATCGGATATTCAGCGATCAGATTTTTACCCGCTTTTTGTTAGTGTATTTCTTGGGTCTGGGATTTGAAATTTCCAACAAACACACGAAACCACCAACAAGTTCTCTGCATCACTTTTGACTCCATATTTAACTATTTAAATAAATGTACATTAGATATAAGCAGATGCACTTTAAGCATTTCATATATGTTTAAACACTACTAGGGGTGCAAAAACGGCCATAAAAAACTCCGGTCATAAAAACAAACAAACAAACAAACAAAAATGCAAAAGGGGTTAAAATTTGTCTGATCTCCCCTTCAAAGCTGTCTCCAGGTGCACTTCCAGTACTCCTGTTAGAAGTCCTGCTCTAACCACTCGTGTCCACTTGTAGATTTTTTGTGGCCCATAAATTTGCACTTGCTAGTTTTAAGGGAGAGGCTGGCTTTTGGCTTTCAGTGAAAGGGCCTGAAGAAGATCGTTGGATCGTTGTCCAAATTAAATCTTTTTGATCACACTGTGATGAAAACCTGACAACATTATAATATAACATATAACAATATAATAAAACAGCTGTAACTAGGGTAAATTAAATAATATGACTCATTAATGTATTTACTTTTACCCCTTCTGTGACAATGAATCAAACTAATTTGTTTGCTATGTAAAGCTATGAGAGTTTGGTGATTTTGACTGATGAACCTTTTTTTAAACCTACTAATAAACCTAATAATGGACATCAGTGAGTTTTATTCATAGTTTGAATCTCATTTAGTCGCTCTAAACACAAATTTAATCATTTGTGTACACATCTGCTTAAATAACATATTTAATATTATTTTAGACCTCATTATTATTATAATTTATTAAAATGATTTAACATGTTTCATTAAATGTTGTCAAATGACACTTTCTGTACACTTTATCTGCTTAAAACTTGCATAGGGTGTACAGGGTTATTTACAACAGTTTTTGAAGTGTGCTGTGATCTGGCTCAACCCACCGTGTCGCACTCGGTGTGGGTTTGGTCCGTCCTTGGGTGCAGCTCTCCCAGATGCTGTTGGCCATGTGGTTTCCGATGGCAGCCAGCACCTGTGTGAGCTCTCCCGGCCAGTCGTCCAGGTCCAGCGAGCGCACACGGGACAGGTGAGTCCCCAGGTTTCGGTGGATCCCTGAGCACTCGATGCAGATCAGCGCACCCAGATTGAGACTGGCCCAGGTGGGATCTGCAGGATGGGAGAAGAGAGACTGCTTAGCAAGAATAAACCATGAGCCAATGGCTGCACCACCACAGTCTCCGTATGGTGCGAATTATGCTCCAGAGTAAATGTGCAGCTGACGGGAAACATGCCAACGTTTGGGAACTCACTCGGTGCTTCGCAGTCCACACACTGACTGTTGCCTTTGGCATTTCGGATGGCCTGCAGCGCTACGGCCTCGCTCTGACTGCTCCTCCGCGCCTGCACAAACACCCATTTGCATCATTTATTCATATCCACACAAGTGTTTCTGTTTCATAAACAAGTGGTGCTTAAAATCTAACCGCTACCTAAGTAACACAATGAATAGCAACACGCATTGATTAGAGCATGTGATAGTGCAGATCATGACACCACGTGGCATTAAAACTGCAAAACAAAGAAATTTTATATTGAACTATTTTTAAAGTTAATAACATTTACTTTCTGACATTTTATTTGAGAGCTTTAATTCGGAGTGAATAAATGTTTTCACTTAGAAATTCTGCTCTGGCACAAACAACTCATTGCTGACTGTCCAATCATGCAAGGCTTTGTAAAGATGCCAAAATAACTGCAGCACAACATGAGGATGTTTTAAAGATAGAGATAGACAGAATAATCAGTCATGTCACTTAGAAGCCAACATTAAATATACTCTGCTAATTTCCCCTAATGAAGACCATAATTTACCACAACTTGAAGCTATCAGCTGAGCCCATGAAGTCATCAGGAAAGCTTTACTGAGGTCAAAGATCAAGCTATACAGCTTCTTCTTCTTTTTTTGCAACTGCAGGATTTTGCAACTAATTGTAAAGTGAATCTTTATTGATATATACTTAGGTGTCATATGTAGTAATTAAGGGCACAGAGGAGGCTGTCAGAGTTTGTCTTTATGAGGGTAAGAGTTAATGAGATCTGTTTAAATCATTGCTATTTTCCCCCTCCTGTTTAGTGCATCGTTTTCCTGGGTTTATATAGTTCCCTGCTTCTCTTCCCTACTTGCAGTATTAAAATGTTATGATTATCTTACTTTTTTAAACAAAACAGGAGAGCAGTTGTATGAGACTTGAGCGCATTCTTTGATGTCACAGAACAATTGGATGATTTTAGAAACATTGTAATATGTAATTTATTTTAAAAAATAAAACAAAAACAAATAAACCTTTTAGGCATACTTTTCCCATTAAGGTTTCACTCCAACAATTACATGTGATGCATATAAACTACAGTAGGTTTTTATTGGTTATTATTTGTATGTTTTTCACTTAAAAGTGCTTCCATTTGAAGTAATTTACCTGCAAAAATTCATCCATGAACCTTATCTTTCAAAACCTTTAACTACTCTGCGCGCTTTTTCCACCCACCTGCCTTTTAAGAAGCAGCCTAAATTTTAACAGATTTGAGAACCAAAAGATTCACAAGGCTATAGTTCAGGGAAGTTTGGTTAATTCACAGGGAAATCACCGTGCACATAACTCGTGGGCTGGATTCCTGGTGAATTTCTTTTAGGTTGCAAATATATAGCACCTCTAAAAAAATGTGTCTTCTTTATTGGAAAAGAGGTGTGAGACTGTGTGGGTGTGATTTAATCAGATAGGACTGGGATCGATGACAGCAGAGACTCAAGCACCATCAGATTTTGACTCAAGTGTTTTTAAAATTTGACCTGCATTCTTCCTGGCATTGCTTTCTTTTCCCGCTCTGCTCTCTGCCCCCACACTGCACTTTCATTCTGTCTTGCTGTGATCAGTCAACCAGACCTTCACGCAGATATCCAAAGGAATAGTTCAAGAGCAGGGAACAGTTTGTGGATTCTATTTTTGCAACAACATTCTTCTCTTTAAGCCTCCAAGAAATGATGTTTTTAGACAGCAAAATCATTTTAGTTTAGGTGCAGAAATGGTGAGAATAAGTAAAGAATCCATTTCTGAAATGTGTTTCCTGTACATGTTTACCTTGTTTCTGCCACTCTCACAGGAACCAAGACTTGCCAGGATTTGGCTCTCTATAGCTGTGACCCACGAGTCCCTCTCGTCCATGTTCGAAGCTTCAAAGTGCCATGTCTGCCCAGTAAACGACACTATGATGAAGTCAGCATTCTCTTCCTCTGCGAAGAGAGGGTGAAGCCGGAGAAACATGACATGAGATTTGCATGCATTCGACAAACCGAGAGAATGAATCCATTGAACTTTCAGTCGGTGGAGGAAAAATTAATGAAAAGCAAAGCAAAACAAAACAAAAAAAAACAAAACAGTGGTTTAGACTGAGACATGAGGACAGAAAAATCTTTGGGTTAATTACGCTGAGGGTAATTCAAACAAACATTGGGATGTAGATTATGGATGTCAGGCACACAGGGAAGGAAAACAGTCAGAGAGCACAAGCTGTGTCAGCACCATCACCCTCACTTGTTACCTGTCTTATTAATGTTTCTCAAGCTACCAAAGCTCTTTAATTTCCACATTTTGCGTTTGGCTGCAGAGCGAGAGATAAGCAAGAGAAGAGAAAGAGAAGTGCAAGTGTTAGGAAAAAAAGGCAGATACGAAATATTCAGAGAAAGACAAACACCTTTATTAATCTTTATCCACACAGAAGAGAAAGAACGGAAAAAACAGGAAAAGCTGTGCAGGTTAAAAAAAAAGTCAGAATATAAGCAAAGTGTTTGTCTTAGTAGGAAGTAATGACTATAAAAGTCTCTCAGAACTAAAGAATAAAGATTTTATTTAGTTATTATTTTGAGTAAAACTGTTTCTGTATTTATAAAGCAAACAGGAAAAGCCCATTTCTTATTAAACTTAAACTTTTAGCATCAGTAGTTGTGCTTTGTGGAATGACGATGTTACCTTCGGCTTGCCCGACGGCTGCATCCCCTTTCTGATTCATGCTCTTCTTCCTCCTGTTCTTCTTCCTGTCGCTCATGGGAGATGATTGGCTGGGATCTTTTCCACCAAACGAACCGGCTGTCGCTTCCAGGGCATCTGACATTTGGCGCAAAGATAACAAATCATACATGACAGAATTGTTTTCAGTCGCAGCGGAGTTGAGGCTACACCCAGAGTGTCTGAGCCGGCGACGGCGGCTGAAAGGTTTTATTCCCTGCGGTACGTACCGACACTTTGTGCTTTGGTGGACAATGAGGAGGGGCAGCGCTGAAGTCCTCGTTCACCTCCTTGAGGGGACAAACCGCCAGACCGGTCATCGGCAACGACAGAGAGGGTAGCTGGACACAACTGAGGAACTGATGAAGAGAGAGAAAGTGAAGTGTTTATATTCAATAGGCCATATTTTTAAGATCATATTTTTAAGGCTAAGAAACTTATTGTTATCTAAAGCTTTATTTTCAAGTATAAAAGTCCAGGAACAAACATATGGAAGTAAGATAAAACTATACTTTATACTTTATATACAGTCTTCAAAGTATGGTCTATTTATCCTCCTAAAGAAGACGTACCTGTACTGGTGCTATCAGCGGCTGGCAGCTCTTTACTCAGCCCGTTGACTCCAGGCACAGCTCCAGGGGGGGCAGGCGAGGGGCCTGTCGGTGCGACTGCTCTTGGAGGACGTTTCCCAGGAACTTTAACAGTCACACGCAGCAGATCGATTTCCTTTCCGTGGGTATTCTGCGTGTAGTCCTGCAGAGGACAAAATATTGCATGGTTTTAATCATCTTAGTGATCTGTAAGGTTTTCTGAAACAGTCTTTAAGTCAGTCATGGGGTTATTTTTTCCTCAAAAGGCCCTGATTTAAACAACTGAATTAAAATATGATGCAAATAGCATCACATCTTATGAATTCTGCTGAACTACCTAAATTTCTGTAGATGTAGCAAATAAGAATGGGTCTTTCTTTCAAAAACCAATAACAAAAACAATCTAAAAGCATAACGGGTCCCTTTAAATGTGAAAAGCTGCAGATCTTCTCTCCCCCCTGCTCGTTTACTGTCGTATCGATCGGTGTTTTCTTACACTGGAGCTGGAGTGATAAGACAGCGTGCCATTGTTGGACAGGGTGACGTATTTCTTCTTCCACTCCTTATTCAGAGAGCTCCCACTCCTCTTCCACAGGATGCCCTGTCAAAAGCAACAACCGGGGTGGCATCAGTCACTGCAAACCACAGTCTGAATCTGCCTAAATTTAGAGCCGCCCCTTCAAAGTGTACCAGAAAGAGTTCGACAGCAATAGCTGAGAGCTCTTGTATTAATAGAACACCCTTGAGAAAGGTTGAAAAGGATGAAACAACAGACGTCTGTGCTGCTTATGTAAGACAAAATAAATAGACAAATGTATTTCTGTTCCCATCTTATTTCTGACAAGGGAATTGGCTCGTGTTATTGTTATAACTGCAGCGTGTAAATACCCCCATCACTGGATATTCGGGTTATTTTTGCTTGTAACAGAAACCAAACCTGTTTGATTGGAACACCCCGCAGGCTGCTCAGGTCGCCTTTAGCGTCGCCACCTCTTTTGTCTGTGTCCCGGTTCTGCAACAAATCCAACAGAATTTAAAGTGTTAAAAAAGAAGGGGAGACGATTTCAGCGGGGAGAGTCAGAGGGGGGCGAATGGAGTGAAATGAGAGTGAGATGACAGGAGACTAAAAGGTGTGAGACACCAGCAGTTGGCGGTGACTGACCTTGAAGAGCGAGGGCCGTCTGGGGATGCTCTTCAGCGAGCGAGCGTTGACGCTGCCTCCCCCGTCTCCCTGTGCAACTCGTAGCTCTCTGTGGCTCACCACAGGGGTGGAGGGGAGGGAGTAGGCGTAGCCGATACTGGGGCCATTACTGGCCTGAGAGGAGGAGGAATTGGAGGCGGAGGTGGAGGAGGTCGGGAGGTCAGGATGCAGGGATGGGAATGGAGATGAGAAGAGATGGAGAGAGTGAGGATGGGGTGAAAGACGAAACAGAGTCACAAAAAAGGTGATGATGAGTGACAGCGTGAAGTCTTCAGTCGATCGGTGTGATCGATGGAAACTGATGGATGAAGAACAGGGCGGGCCGTGTTTTCATTGACTAAGGTAAAGTAATCAAACACGACACAAGCGTTGGTGTACACAACCTTAGATGATCCTTTGAATGTCATTTACATTTTAAATATTACGATTAAAGCATGTTTTCACAAATAACTTAAACAAAAAGGGATAAAAACAGGACGATATTAACAGTTGGAAGTCGTGTCCAATGTACTGTACTCTACAGGGTGGGCTCATTTTTAACATCAGTGCCTTGATGCCAATAATGGATGAATTTCTGAGATAAACATAAATATAAATACATAAATATTTGGAGTTTAGGTTTTATTTTTATAGTCGCTGGGATATTTCCAGGGATAATGCTTTGGTCCACCAGCACCAATTTGTTAAATGTTAATAATACTTATGTTAGTAAGTTATTAATCATGTCTGTTTTATGGTTGTTTTCTGTTTTACTTTGAAGGTTAGATGTACTTCCTGTCTCCATCTCCCCCGACTCCCTGATTGTTTTCAAAGTAATGCACTATTTCCCTCTGAATATCACAAAAAACAAAACAAATATCCTACATTTAGACTTACGTACCTAAGTAAATGTATTGCTTCACACCAACGCTTAAAGCTGCAGAAGTTTTCAAAATGTATTTTTAAAATATACAATATATTTAATCCTCTTTTGATTATATTTGTACTACAAATATACAAAGCCTTGAGGTTAATGCTCACTTCCACCTGCTCACACTTCACTTACATATCATAACCTGAAACTGCTCAAGTGTCACTATTTTTGGTCATCATGAAACAACATAGTTCTCGAAAATGAGAAAAAGGAGTTATGATTTCCCAAAAACAGCAACATGATTTATTACTGTATGTTGCTCACCAAAGGGGACAATTTTTCTGCAAACCTGCTCTAAGAGGAAAAATGACCCCAGTGTACAAAAACTGCAGTTCCTCTAATGGCCACTAGAAGGTGGCGCTAGATGAGAGTCAACCTCCATTGTCTCTCATGTTAAAGTGCGCAGATTTACATCATTATGAAGCGTATTTACAGCCTGACAAAGGACAGTTTGGGGTCTGATCTTGGATTCTGGAGTTAGAGGCGTGGCTGCTTTGACTAACAAAACTGGCGACGTTAAACTCGACCTCTCCACCGGGCCTGTAATACTGGTGCCTTTTGGAGCGTTTATGCTTTATTTGCCTTTTACTAAGACTTAACTCTAATTAGTAGGTGTCTTTTCTGTGCATTGCACCTGTACATTTTATCTATGCAACATGCGTACGTCTCACTTTTATCTTAATATGGTCACTTCTGGCTACAGAAAACAAAACGGCACCGGTCCAAACGCCAGTATAAGCAACATTTTGTTATTACTCTTGAAAAGTACATTTTTGATTTGTCTTTGAGCCAAGATGTGATGTATTCAATGGACGTCCTTTAACATAAAGAATATTTGCTGATTAAGTAATCACTAAAGTTATTTTGATCCAGTCTGAGGGTAAGTAAATAAATAAATATTTGTGCCAAATTTCCTTGCAATGCATTTGGTAGTTATTGAAATGTGCCCAGTCTGTGCCAAAATCAGCGTGTGCTGCTGACTTATATCCCCAGAGTCTTTCTGCTAGCACAGCTTAAAACAATCTGATCAGCTGGCATTAGAAGAACAGCAGGAGCGCTGCCTTTTAAAACGGTGAAGGAGTGCTTTAATTTTGAAGACAGCATCAGCATAGCAACAGCAGAACACTTTCATAAGTGTCCTATATTTATCATGTCTTATGTAATATCTGTCTAGACCGAAAGAAGATTGTGTTTACTCAAACAGTCGACTAATAACTACCGAGAAGGCGTCACACCTGACTGTCATAGTTGCTGCTCTCCCGTTGTTTCTAACGCAGTTCTTCAAATGTGCTCAACGTGCTGAACTTTTTGTTTTGGGAGTAAAGTGAATTTAAAGAAGATGTAATCGGCAACGAGGGCCAAGAAATATTCAAATCAATATTTGAATCCGGACAAATAATTATCTGAAGTAGGAAATACATGATAGAATATCCACTCAAAAATATTTTTGTCCCCGATAAACATGAAGCAAAGTAATTTGGTTAAAATGCAACTAAATATATAAAATCAAAGGTTTATTCATTCAAATAATTAATTATTATGGAAAATAAGCTTAGATGATATGAATGTAAAACAATCACGTAAACTTCATTAGACCAGATTCTGTAAAATTTTGTTTTACATGGAAAATTTTACATGTAATCAAATTATTTAAAATCCGCATTTTGGGATAAATATTTTTTAAGTGTGTGGTGGAAAGCAATCACTACCGTTACTTCAGGTATTGCAATTTAATTTACTTCTGCTTTTCAGAGAGATATTGCACTATTACCTCACTGGATTTACTTAATATCCACATATCTTTTCATCTGAAACATGTAGATGGTGAACGAATTCATGCAGAAGAAGAATGTAGAATATATAAATTTATATCTCACAGCAAACTGTGTTGTGCTTTTTCCAACACTGAAAAAAGTCCTATTAAGGAGGATATTAAGGAGAAAGTAACGCTCAGTCTAAAACGACCCCATTAAAGAATGCTTTCTTTAGTCGGGAAGAAAAATCATCACATAACTGAACAATATAAACAAGTAAATAAGTAAAAATGTTATTTCAAAAGCAAGTTACCCCCAACAACTGCTGAGCATTTTTGTAAAAAGCTCTCCGTGAATCGCTACCTTATCGTGGTGGAGGGGTTTGTGTGTCACAGGGATCCCAGGGGCTATGTTGTCTGGGGGCTTTTGCCCCCTGGTAGGGTCTCCCATGGCAAATTGGTCCTGGGTGAGGGACCAGACAAAGAGCGATTCAGAAGACCCGTATGAAAAGAACATCGAGGGAACAGTTTACCCTGCCCGGGATAGGGTTACCGGGGCCCCGCCTGGAGCCAGGCCCGGGAGGGTGCCCGAGGGCGGCGTCTGGTGGCGGGCCTTGGTCCATGGGGCCCGGCCGGGCACAGCCCGAAGAGGAGACATGGGCCCATCCTCCCAGCAGGCCCACCACCCGCAGGGAGGCGCCATAGGGGTCGGGTGCAATGTGTGTCGGGCGGCGGCCAGGAGCGGAGGCCCTGGCGGACCGATCCCGGCTGCCAAGACTGGCAATAGGGACATGGAATGTCACCTCTCTGGTGGGGAAGGAGCCTGAGTTAGTGCGTGAGGTTGAGAAGTACCGGCTAGATATAGTCGGGCTCACCTCACGCATGGCTTGGGCTCTGGAACTAGTCTCCTGGAGAGGGGCTGGACTCTGTCTCAGTCTGGAGTTGCCCCTGGTGAGAGGCGGCGGGCTGGGGTGGGTATTCTAATATCCCCCGGCTTGCTGCCGGTGCGCTGGGGTTTTTCCCGGTGGATGAGAGGGTTTGTTCCCTGCGCCTCAGGGTCAGGGAACGGGTCCTGACTGTCATCTGCGCTTATGCGCCCGAGTGGCAGTTCAGAGTACCCAGCCTTCTTAGAGTCCCTGGGGGTGCTGGAAGGTGCCCCACCTGGAGACTCTGTTGTCCTACTGGGAGACTTCAATGCTCACGTGGGTAACGACAGCGAGACCTGGAGGGGCGTGATTGGGAGGAACGGCCTCCCTGATCTGAACCCCGAGTGGTGTTTTGTTATTGGACTTCTGTGCAAATCACAGTTTGGCCATAACGAACACCTTGTTCAAACATAAGAGTGTCCATAAGTGCACGTGGCACCAGGATGCTCTAGGGCCGCAGGTCGATGATCGATTTTGTAATCGTATCACCAGACCTGCGACCATATGTTCTGGACACTCGGGTAAAGAGAGGGCTGAGCTGTCAACTGATCACCACCTGGTGGTGAGTTGGATCAGGTGGCGGGGAGGACGCTGGACAGACCCGGTGCACCTAAACGCGTAGTGAGGGTGTGCTGGGAACGTCTAGCAGAGGCCCCAGTCCGCGAGATCTTCAACGCACACCTCCGGCAGAGCTTCAACAACATTCCGAGGGAGACTGGGGACATTGAGTCCGAATGGACCATGTTCAGCGTCTCCATTGCCGGGCTGCTGCATTGAGCTGCGGCCGCAAGGTGGTTGGTGCCTGCCGTGGTGGTAATCCCCAACCAAATGGTGGACACCAGAGGTGAAGGGAGCCACCAGGCTGAAGAAGGAGTCCTATCGGGCTTGGTTAGCCTGTGGGACTCCAGAGGCAGCTGACAGGTATCGACAGGCCAAGCGGAATGCGGCTCAGGCAGTGGCTGAAGCAAAAACTCGGGTGTGGGAGGAGTTCGGAGAGGCCATGGAAAAGACTTTCGGACTGCCTCGAAGAGATTCTGGCAAACCGTCAGGCGTCTCAGGAGGGGAAAGCGGTGCTCTACCTGCACTGTGTATAGTGCTGGCGGTGCGCTGCTGACGCCGACTGAGAAAATTGTCAGACGGTGGAAGGAATACTGAGGACCTCCTTAATCCCACTGACACGCCTTCCGAGGAGGAAGCAGAGTCTGGGGATGAGGGAATGACCCGCCAATTTCTGGGGTCGAGGTCACTGAGGCAGTTAAACAACTCCTCGGTGGCAGAGCCCCTGGTGTTGATGAGGTCCGCCCGAGTTCCTGAAGGCTCTGGACGCTGTAGGGCTGTCCTGGTTGACACGCCTCTGCAATGTTGCGTGGAGATCAGGGGCAGTACCCTGGACTGGCAGACCGGGTGGTGGTCCCCATCTTTAAGAAGGGAGACCGGAGGGTGTGTTCCAACTATAGGGGATCACACTCCTCAGCCTCCCCGGAAAGTCTATGCCAGGGTGCTGGAAAGGAGAGTTCGTCCGTTAGTCGAACCTCGGATACAGGAGGAACAATGCGGTTTTCGTCCTGGTCGCGGAACACTGGACCAGCTCTTTATCCTCTCGAGGATACTTGAGGGTGCATGGGAGTTTGCCCAACCAGTCTACATGTGTTTTGTGGACTTGGAGAAGGCATTCGACCGTGTCCCTCGGGTGTCCTGTGGGAGGTGTTGCGGGAGTATGGGGTGTCTGGCCCACTGTTACGGGCCATTCGATCCCTATACAACCGTTGCAAGAGTTTGGTTCGCATTGCCGGCAATAAGTCGGACTTGTTTCCGGTGGGTGATGGGCTCCGCCAGGGCTGCCCTTTGTCACCGATTCTGTTCATAATTTTTATGGACAGGATTTCTAGGCGCAGCCAAGTGGCGGAGGGCTTTCACTTGGTGGCCTCAGAATCTCATCTCTGCTTTTTGCGGATGATGTGGTTCTGATGGCTTCATCGGGTGGGGGCCTCCAGCTCGCACTGGAACGGTTCGCAGCCGAGTGTGAAGCAGCGGGAATGAGGATCAGCACCTCCAAATCTGAGGCCATGGTTCTCAGCCGGAAAAGGGTGGAGTGCCCACTCCGGGTCGGGGATGAGTTCCTGCCCCAAGTGGAGGAGTTTAAGTATCTTGGGGTCTTGTTCGCGAGTGATGGGAGAAGGGAGCCGGAGATCGACAGACGGATTGGTGCTGCGGCTGCAGTGATGCGGACGCTGCACCGGTCCGTCGTGGTGAAGAGGGAGCTGAGTGTAAAAGCGAAGCTCTCAATTTACGGGTCGATCTACGTCCCGACCTCACCTATGGCCACGAGCTGTGGGTAGTGACCGAAAGAACGAGATCGCGGGTACAAGCGGCAGAAATGAGCTTCCTCCGAAGGGTGGCTGGCCTCTCCCTTAGAGATAGGGTGAGAAGTTCGGCCATCCGGGAGGGGCTCAGAGTAGAGCCGCTGCTCCTCCACATCGAAAGGAGCCAGTTGAGGTGGTTCGGGCATCTGACAAGGATGCCCCTGGGCGCCTCCTGGGTGAGGTGTTCGGGCATGTCCCACCGGGAGGAGGCCCAGGGCAGACCAGGAGGCGCTGGAGAGATTATATCTCTCGGCTGGCCTGGGAACGCCTTGGTGTTCCCCGGATGAGCTGGAGGAGGTGGCTGGGGAGAGGGAGGTCTGGGCTTCTCTGCTTAGGCTGCTGCCCCCGCGACCCGACTTCGGATAAAGCGGATGAGGATGGATGGATGGATGGCTCTATGTGGTGAGATAAGATCTTCTACCACTAAGTTTTGAAAGCGGATCTGTTCTACTTACCAAACAAAAAACGGTTTCATTTTATTTACCACTTTTCTGCCACAGTAACACAAAGTCCACCGATCACATGCAAAAAGTTAGGTAGTTACTTAGAAAAAGGCTTGAAAATGTCAGGATTATCAAGATAAAGCTATCAGGGATGTGTGGTTTGTGTTTCATATACCATTAAATGTGCAAATGCATTATGGGGTATCTCCTATGGGAGTGACCCAGCAGTAAAAACGAGAAAGGACGTGTTACCTGTCCAGGGAACGACGCTGATCCAGGTGTGGAGCCTCCCGAGTGACTGGGTGAGTTAGGCAGAGACTTGCAGGCCTGAAGTGCCGCCTGCTTCTTCTGAGCTACAATCTTCTGAGCAGCTGAAAAACAAACACTTAAACAGTTGAGTCTGTTTTAAATGTCAGTGTGTAAATAGTAGTGGGTGGGGTTTTTTTTAATTTTATTTTCCTTGTGAATCACATCCTTAAGCCTGTTCTTTTGTTTGTGCTGATATCACTTATAAAATGTGAGTCAGCTCACCCTCTGAAAACACTCGGTCAACGTTGAACCCGTAGGTGGCGCAGGTCTCGTAGAAGAGGGAGTGACGCACGTCAATGCACAGCTGTCTGGCTCTCTGATCTTCAATCACGCGAGGGTTGGTGCTGCTGATTTTATCTAAAGAAAGAAACAAGATCAACATTGTAACACCTGCTTGTCCCATAAGCATCTTCTTTTGTTGTGGATGTTACGAACCCATTCCTATGAATGGAACTTGCTGTACACTTTGCACATCTTGCTTGTAATCCTTAATTCTTCATAGCATAGATTCAACTAGGTGCTGGAAACATTCCTCAGGGATTCTGGTCCATATTGACATGATAGCATCACACAGGAAGCTCCTGCCACATCCCAAAGGTGCTCTATTGGATTGAGATCTGATGACTGTGCTGGGCGTTTGAGTGGAGTGAAATCACTGTCAGGAAACCAGTTTGAGATGATCTGAGCACCGCCAACAGCCTGAGCTGCTGATACAAAGCAGGATGGATCCATGCTTTCATGTTATTTACGCTAAATTCTTACTGCACCATCTGAATGTTGAAGCAGAAATCCAGTCTCATTAGAGCATGTGACGATTGTTTGTTGTTTAGTTTTGGTGAGCTCATGTACATTATAGCATCAATTTCCTGTTCTTAACTGACAGGACTGGCAACCAATGGGGTCTCTGCTGCTTCAAGGTTTAACAGGTTGTGCATTTATCGAGCTTCTTCTGGACATTTTGATTGTATCGGGTGGTTATTTGTATTATTGCAGCGTTCCTATCAGCTTGCAGCAGTGACCATTTTCCTCTGAACTCTGGCAAAACATGGTATTTACACCCAGAGAGCTGCTAAGGAAGGAGACCCTGAATCCTCCTAGTTATGCTGCAATAGGTGTAGGCTGCTGGGGGATTCCCATGATGCACTGAGTGTTTCTTCTTCAGTCACCTTTCTCACTCACTATTTGTTAATACACCTCTCTGCATTGAATCATACTTGTTATTAATCTCTGGCTCTCTTCCACAGCATGTCTTCATCCTTGTCTTCCTTCTCTCACCCTAACCGGTCGCAGCAGATGGCCCCGCCCCTCCCTGCGCCTGGTTCTGCCGGAGGTTTCTTCCTGTTAAAAGGGAGTTTTTCCTTCCCACTGTCACCAAAGTGTTTCCTCATAGGGGGTCATATGATTGTTGGGTTTTTCTCTGTATTACTGTGGGGTCTACCTTAGAATATAAAGTGCCATGAGGGGACTGTTATTGTGACTTGGCGCGGCATAAATAAAATTGAAATAAATTGAATTGAACTGCTGCTCACTGGATATTACAGTCTCTCATCACTTAAGCTTAAATGCACTGAGTTCCTGTTATGTGACTGATTAACTTAAGATTGTGTCACATAATAATAATAATGGATTGGATTTATATAGCGCTTTTCAAGGCACCCAAAGCGCTTTACAATGCCATTATTTATTCACGCTCACATTCACACACTGGTGGAGGCAAGCTACGGTTGTAGCCACAGCTGCCCTGGGGCAGACTGACAGAAGCGAGGCTGCCATATCGCACTGACAGAAGCGAGACTGACAGAAGCGAGGCAGCCATATCGCACCATCGGCCCCTCTGGCCAACACCAGTAGGCAGTAGGGTAAAGTGTCTTGCCCAAGGACACAACGACCAGGACAGAGAGGCTGGGGATCGAACCGGCAACCTTCCGGTTACAGGTGCCCTTCCCAACCCCCTGAGCCACGGTCACCCATAACTAAGTTAATAAAGGTTTGGGCTCTGAATATTTGAGGGTACATGACTGATTTGTGTGTTTACCTTGTGTGCCGACCACTATGACTGGGATGTCTGAGCGGAAGGCGCTGAGCTGGCTGTAGAGCTGATAGAGCTCCTGGAAACTGGCCTCATTCTCCAGACTGAAGACCAGGATGACTGCATCAGCCCAGCTGCTGAACTGCAGGAGGAAAAGGATAGATGGGCAGATGTTATCTTACTGTGCACTGATGGATGATGAAATGTGTAGTGTTACAGTTCTGTCACACTCACACACACAAACACACACATACACATCATCACAAAGAAGCACCTGTGCATCAGGTGGTCCAGCCTCCTCTCTGATCAATAATAAATGACTCTGACCATCCACCAGCACTTCCTTTTTGTACCGGCCACCTGTCAGGAACAATGACAGTGACAGACAGGTTATTCAGCAGAGTGACACCCCGAGGATGAAGCCATATCACTGACCAGGCTTCTGAGGTGTCTCTCTGAACAGGTTAAACATAATTAAATACAAAACTCACGCACGCAAGAAGCCACTTTTTAGATAGGATGTGCTTGTGTCTTACCATCAGGTTTCTCGACTGCGGAGTAACTGCCTGTGATGTATTTGTTTACCAGCGCCGATTTGCCACTTTTCAGACTCCCCAGAACACCCTGAGAGAAGGAGGAAGGAAATGCAACACCCACAAGTTGATTCAGGTTCAGCCTGCATGCACATTTACAGCACCATGCATCAAATATAACTCTCAGACTAAATTAAAACGCATCAGAGAGAGACTTTCAGTTCCTCCATCGGATAAGCTTTGGTTCCTTTTAGGCAGTTTAGACTGTCTGTTATTTAATCTGTATTTTCTGCCTGTAGACTGCTTTGTAATCCACATACAGAAATGTGCAGCAGTGAGTAGGTGAAGATAATTCTGACAGTGCTATAAAAGTGCTTCATTGTAATACAATCTGGTAAAAGTCCCCTGTTCCACAATATACAGGGAAAGTATGATGCCCATTTCTGGCTCCATATTTTTATTTTTGGATTTCACCAGAGAGGCTTTGTACGATTCACTGCTCAGTACGAGGACTTGGTGCAGCACCTCAGTTCATCTGGTGTCTGAAACAACCTGTATTGGCACTTAAAGAGCTTGGGAACTAATCTGTACATGGTTCTAAAGCTATTTGTGGCACATAACATTTTATGTGCTCCATTTTTTTAACCAGACATATACAATAGAACAATCAATAACAATAACAATAAAAATAAAAATGGCTATACCTGAACATTAGTTAATTTGAGATCAGCATTTATTTAATTAACCATGTTTCACTTTATATTTTTCCCTTTATTTTTATCCTTGACTGCTTCAAGCCAACTTCCTTCTGATTGGCTGCCTCTCATAAACCGAAGGTCTGGATGGCAGGTGGGTGGAACTTCTGGGCTCACTGGCAAAGTCTCAAGTCAAGTTGTTTTTTAGTCAGAACATAGAGCTACATTTGATGGAAGTGCATCAACATGGCGACCAAAAAAAACAATGCAAAAAGTGTTGAGTGTTGTATTTTAACCCAGACAATCATCTTTTGTTGCAGAATGCTGCTCCTCCATGAGCTCGGTTCTGCCGGAGGTTTCTTCCTGTTAAAAAGGAATTTTCCCTTCCCACTGTCACTGAATACTTGCTCATTTTTTAAGAAAACTAAAGCAACTTGAGGCAACTGGTACTGTGATTTGGCACTATTTAAATACAATTTAATTTAATTTAATCTTTTTCTAAACTAAACCCAGTAGTTTTTTATGTTTAAACGTGACCAGATAATTTTGGCTAAAGTGTGAAAAATATGTGGCATACGACTCAAACTTGTGAGTTTGGTGTCAGCAGGGAAATTAATCCCTCGATCAACAGCTCCTTTGGCCTCCAACTGCAATTTCTTTTAAAATTTCGTGTACATGGACCTGAGTCAGTTCATATGAGAGCGGACAGACAAAATGTTTAGGGATATGAAAATAAAGGTGGGAAATTTTAAGTCCAGAACTATGAATCAGTGGTCATAACTATATAACAAACTATCGTGAGACTGCTTTGTGTTGTACTGCCAACAGTGAAGACAGGTGTGTGATGGCAACCTTAGTATCTCTCTGAGAATGTAGGTAAATGTACTCGTTGTTTTCTTGGGTAAATCTAGGTTTGGGACAAATTTTCAAAGCTTTTTGGACTGTTTTTATCTATTGTGATTTTTTTGATCCTGTACAGTGTTTATTGCCTTGGTGACCAATGAAATAAAGGTTTTGGATTTTTACCCATTCATTTATTTGGGAGGTTCAAAATAACAGCAAAGATGGTTGCTGAGTTGCAAGATATGCTTCTGTCAGTATGCGGATTTCACTGCTCAGGTCACATGTCATACGCCATGTCATATCATTTCTACTAAGTTACACTCAAAGGGGGTGAACAAAATTAAGATTGTCCATTCAAGTCCAAAGTACTACCAATATATACATGAGCAAGTATTTTCCACCAGAAAAGTTAATTAGCAGCTATTCTGATACTTATTTTCTTGCTAAAATGCCAGTTTTTTAAGATTCCAGCTTTTCCGCTGTGCGGACTTGTTCTCTTCCCTTTTCATTACTTTAATAGCTTCAGTTGTTTAAACAAAAACAAAAAGGCATTGTTCACTTTTTACTGTGGGAAACTGTGAGGAGATTTTCACACCATTGTCTGAAAATTTGCAACTCAAATGAGAAGATAATGAGCATCAGCATCCATTATGAAAACCACGATTAGTTACAGTTAAAATTAGCGTCACATCCAACAACCAAAACAGTAAAATGCCGTTTAAAAACGAACTCATCAGCAAAAACAGTTACAAAATAAATTAACATGATGTTAGTCAGAGGGCTTGTTTGGCTATTTGAGTGTTTCTACTTTTAATACTTTGCCACAGAACATTTTTAATGCAGGCCTTTTAATTGTTATTTAGCATCACTGCAGTGCAATATGAGTACCTTAATTCACAGGTGCATTTAGACCCTTTTTAGAGGTCCTCAAGTGCTAATTTCAGTGATGCAGATTTAAAACACACCTTAACTAAAATATAGCAAAGTACAAATTGTTCTGATAATGTGGGGACATTGCTGTGTCTGCTTATTTTTATTTGTTCTCTAAAGAGTGTCAAACACATTTGCTAATATAGCTTAAACCACCAGAGATTATTAGCTCCTTTTAACCTTCTGATCCACTAATCTGCTGGTATATTGCGAGTTGCCAGCCAAGGAGCTGATGTGCATTATTATTTTAGTTTGTTAAAAATTTCTATTCCTATTCTGATCAAATTGGGCTTCAGTGTTTGTTTACAGTACAGCTGATATGGTTTGTGTTTAAGGTTACAGTTTATGTCTTTTATTCACTGTAACATTTAAATTCACCATAAATTATAACAGTGTAGCTTCTGTTTTACACGCATTCATTGATGATGATTTCACATAACTAAGCTGTCTGCTGTACTGTTGTCGATTGTGCAGCCCCCACCTGCTCTTATATTTTTGTCATTTTCTAGTGTCTAGTTGAGTGAGGAGGATGGAGAGAGAGGGGGGACAGAGAGGTTGTAGAATGAGAGAGCAAAAAGTGAAGTTAGCTGGAAAAACAAAAATTATTTTACACAAAGTAGTTTTTCATGCATGTCATGGAGGCTTTGTGTGTTTTCCAGACACACAAGTCTGCATAATAAAAGGAGGGTTTGTACTGTTTGAATTAAAACACTTTAATATAAAACAACTCTATTACCAGTTTGCTTTGTGTACAGGTCTGCGGACTGGCAGGGTGGTTTCCCAGTGTCTGTACTGAATAATGATACTTTAAGTGCTTGATGATTGGGTGGACTGCCTCTATGTGATTAACAGACTGAAATAATGTTGAGCATGTTTCTTATCTTATCTGTTTTTTCACAAATGGTTCTTTAACTTCTTTAATGACTGAATCTTTGCCTAAAGGCTCCACCCTAAAACGGGTCGATTAGATTGAACTCTCTGACTTTTCACTCTAAAAAGTAGTACTAGTTTCACTCTTAGACACAACAAAAGGTCATCCAGTTAACTAGGCTGCTTCTGAAGGTAGCATTGTTATGTTTATCCAATTTAATTGAGAGTGAGAACTCGAAAAGGGCTGATTACATTTAGAAACAGCATGTTCCATTAATATTAATTACAAGGCACTGCATACATGACATTTTGATTGGGAACTGAGCCCCCCTAATAGTTTGAACCTACACTCGCCCCTGAGTTAGTTTAAGAATTTGAATACTTTCTCTGCCTCTGCACAAACGTCCTGCCTAGGTAGGAAATTCATCCCTGCAGACAGAACTCAGGGCTGAAAAGAAATAATCATCTTTACCTTTTTAAGCTCGTAATATCCACCAAATCTCTGCTGACCTGCTTTTCACGGTCCTTGACTCTTGTACAGTATTTTTGGTTCCTGTTTTGAATTCTTTGATATCTATTCTTATTTCTTATGCTTCTGGACTTCCTGTCGTCTGTTACCCTTACCTCCCTCCGTCTTGTCTGTGTTCAGAGACAAGCGAAGCGTTTTCCACTTCCTGTTTTATTTTGGTAACTGCTTTTCGTTCTGTGCCGCCTCTGCTTTTCTTTTCATTCTAACAGTGTCAAAGAAACATTTTCATATTACCTATACATCAAGTACACCGAGTACTGATTCATTTGGTGATGTTGGTATGGTACGGCTCAATAAGTCGCATATATAAATGAGCAGAGAAACGATATCACATTTTTTTCATCTGATTTTAACTAAAAACTCTGAACCTGTTACACATCAGGTGATGTCTTCAGCATCAGTTACCGTGGTGATCTAACAGGTAAAGAGAGAGCCACTTTTATGACACTGAAAAAACTGGCTTTAAGCTCTTTTAGCTGGCTAACCCATAATTCTCATTTTATAGCACATCCCTCCAGTTTACCTGGTGCTTGTTTTGGATTCCTGCTTTGTTTTCTTTTGGTGATTTTTTGGATTTTATTTTGCAGCTTTTTTGTTATTTCATTTCCCTCTTTGTCCTGGATCCCGAGGGTGCTCTCTCATCTCAAATTAAAATCTCAAATTAAGGTTAGAGGTATGTTGTACCAAAAATTGTGTAATTTTAGTATCTGTTTAACACACCAGAAGAAGAATCTTACAGCAAAACATAAGATGTGACATATTTTGTTTCTAAAAGTCTTCTCTTCAAAGTGGTTCACTGATGATTGTTTAATTTTTCATTAAAAAAAATAAATATATGTATATATATATATATATATATATATATATATATATATATATATATATATATATATATATATATATATATATATATATATTACATTAGCCTCATCTCCAATACAGGTAATTAACTATAAATTACTGTAATAAATTCCTCTTTTTCTAATGTGGTCTGGCAGTGAAGGGGGTTTTCTCACCAGTCTCAGCTCGGGGATGGATCTGCTCAGCGTCCACTCCTGGCTGTTGGCAATATTTACTAGAGAGAGAGACAGACAGGGACAAACAGTCAGCGAGGCAGTGACACATCATTTAGATTATATACAGTAAAAAGGGCAGCCATCTTAACAGCCTGTAGGAGGGCAATAAATCACACAGCTGCTGCGTGACTGGTCTCACGTGTGGCCTGGCAGGTCGCCTTAATGAATATAACCTTTCAGTCACGACGGGGGATCCAACAAGGTGGAGCCACACAGCTCTTTATCCACTTTGCTCTCCCCGTGCTGGAAATGATGGGCAGCTGTGCGCTGAGCGATGGAAACCTTTAGTGTTCAACTTGCTGCTGCTCAAAGATGTCAGGCACCTTTTTAGGTTTGAACTAAAAGAAATTACAGCTAAATATATTTATATTTGACTCGTGATGAAGTTATAACCTGGAGACATGCGGAGGTGAAACAGCTATAAATAGCATATGAGAGAAAGTAAAGTATGATCACAAAAATAGAATGACTTCAGTGACTCAACCACATTTCTGCCTGACAGCTGGCACAGTTTCTACCAAGCAGCAGCCTCCAGAGGTAAACAACAAACAAACAAGACACACAGAAGTGCCAAAAAACTGTGATTCCTCTAATGAACTGCCTGCAAAACCAATTAGTTTCCACAGACCCCCCACCAGTAATAACTATACAGTCATGAAGAAAATCATGTTTACAGCCAGATATGAAAATAAACAAATAAATAAAACATTTTGGTCTGTTTAGCTGATTTCTGTTATAGTTTTCAGAGGTCTTTGTCTTGTTTTTCCCCCTGTCTTCTGTGTTTAGTGTCAGCCGTTGTGTTTCAGTGCTCTCCCATGCCCTGTTTTGGTTTTACTACCTGCTTTTTGTTCCTTTCATCTGCTTTGTGATTGTTTGTTTGTGCCTTATTCCCTCATGCAGCTCGTTTTACAATCAGCCTTCTGTCTATACATAATCTCCGCTCTCCCTCTGTCACTGTTGGATTGTCTGCTTGTCTTTTGTGGATTTCTGTGTTCCTTATCTTCAACCCCTTGTGCCTTAAATGGCTCGTTTGGGTTTTTTTTAACCTAATGTTATTATCTGGACTTTTTATATGAAATAAAACTGCCTTTTTGTTTGCCTAAATTCTAGTATATCACCAGTTTGGATTAAACTTAGGGCTCTGGCTATCTTAAATCACCAGTGTGCAGTTGCTATCTGTCTGCTCGGTATTTAATGGTATTAACTGAGAGATAATGTGACCTGCTGTGCAAAGTTTGTGTATATTTTATTAGTCTGTCCATCTTTGAGGCTTTGAGTCCAAGTTCAGTGGGACACGATACAGTGACTACATTCATATATTAAATACTTTACACATTATGCTGTGATTAGAAGTTTGTTTTAAAGTTCTCAAATTTAAAGGAAGGTTATTGTTTAAACTAAAACTCATAATGTATGCATGTATCTGTCTATGTCATAGAAAGTCAAGAGATCAAGATCATATGGTCTGGTTTGTTTGGTCAGCAGCCCAAAATTCAAAAAATTCAGTTTTCATTTGATATAAATAAAATAAAACAGCTGGAATTACTGGATCTATAAATAAAAAAATATGAAAAGTTATTTGGGGTTCCTTTCCTCTTCAGCGACATATCTAATCGACTAATTTTAAAGTCATCAGGGGCCAATTTTAGCTGCAAACTTGGCTTGAAATTGTGTCTGTGATCGTGGCACACAGTCGTCTGCAGTGGTTCGGTTGCAGACAGCTGTGCCAGCGTTCCTATTGGGCAAAAGAGGTGTCATACACCCGATGTGATGCGATGCCCACACCCAGAAACCCAGCTGCAGCTCCAGAGCCATCGGAGGGAAAGACAGACAGAAAAATTGATTCAGAGACATAAAAAGCATCAGTGGCCAGTTTAGGTGCTCTGTCTGGGAACCCATCAGTGCTCGTCTAATGACCTATCCTCTGGGGGCAGCGGCTGATGTTTCAGGGCTTCCGGTGTAACCAGCAGATGTTTCGAAATCTGATAGTTTGCCCTAAACTTCCCGTTTCACAGACTACATGTGATTTTACAATTTTACTATGAATACAGACATCAAAGGGAACCTACTATGCTTTCCTGTAATTTTTTTTTTTGTCATACTGTTATGATGGTGGACACGTGTATTAAACATGGCCAAGTTTCAAATAATTACATCAGTGTGGCCCTTTTATGGTCATCTCACTTTTAGCCTATCAGAGATCACAGAGCTTATAGGCAAGGAAAGAGAGCTAAGGGTTTGTTTCAGGCTGCAGACAGGTCAAATGCTGGTTTCAGCATTGCACTTGGCTCAAAATGCTCTTTTTTTTTTCTCCACTCTCCTCATGTTTACCTGCATGCAGCCAAACCCAGTCAAACATGTTTGGTTTATACGGCTCAGACAACAAACAGTAACCAAAAAGCTTCTGAGACCAAACATTGCTCACAGATATCTGCAAACTCACATGCAGATACAGAGTGTGTTTACAAAGATTAGAGGAGTGAAACACGACAGTCCTGCAGTAACACCTCATAAAAAAGGATTTACTGAACGACTGTCGTGTTAGACTGGATTCATATTTTTGTTAGGTGTATGTATTAAGGTGACAATAGAGTCTGCTGACATGGTAGCAGCTCAGATTGAGTGTACTGTAATGCTAAAGCCAGGATAAGCATGCTCACAGTAGCAGCATTAATTCTGATGTTGAGCAGGTGTCAAGCAACCTTAGTTGACAGGTAGCACTCTGGACTGAAGCCATGTCATTAATCCTGTACACGCTTTGTAGAAGTAACATCTCTATCTCATCAAGGTGGTTATGACTCTTTCTTTGTTAGCAGGAAAAAAGTTATGGAGTCCTTTGGACAACAGTTTTAGAGGCGGGGACTCGCCCAACTTGGAGTTGATTAACTTTTGGACTTTTTGGACACAAATACGCATCAAATTGAAAAACAACTGGGAAATATTGTCTTGGTGCATAGTGTGGAGGAGATTTTCAGCCTTGGTGGAGGTACATAGTCTTAAGCTAGTCTTGTACAGATGGGGGTTTGTCTTGTTAGCCTCAAATATTCCGATAAGATTGAAGATGAAGATCTGGAGCCTGAAACAGTGATGACTGTGGTGCCTGAGGCAGATCAGTACGCACAGCTGCAGAGATATCTGCACAGGGCTCCATCTCCATGGTTAAAAAAAGTTTTACACTTCTTCTTGCTGTGGGTTGATTGTAGATTGGTTCGCAACCAAGATTGCTGCAGAGTGGCTTTCCTCTCAAACAACACTGAATCTTCAGCTTCAAGCTGCAGTAGTTGCTAAGGACCACTAATGCCTCTACAAGGCTTTTTCAGTTTTTATAATGGTAGGCATTACTCTTGATTCAGGAGCCACGCTGCCTGTGTTCTCCTTTTTTTTCTGATAAAGAAAAAGCATTTATCAGAAAATACAAAAGCAGGAAAGGAACTAGAGGAAGACAACGGGAGACCGGGAGGTTTTGGCAGACTACCCTGATAGATACACTGCCCATTATCCTCAGTGTGAATGTGTGATGTGTCCTTCAAAAACAGATGATGATTAAACTCAGGCCTGGTTCTAAGTCTAATACCACACACAGCGATGATGTGTTTCACACGATTAAAAAAGGCACTTACACACGAGCTGTTGCTGCAGGCAGCTCCCTCAGAAAAAGGCCAACTCCTACCACACACACACACACGCACACACACACACACACACACACACACACACACACACACACAGACTTTGCATGTCTTTGTCTGTCTTTCTGACTCAAAGCTCTCTTTATGGCCTGCTGCTGGTGCCAAAAATGATCAGACAATGTGATCCTTCTGCTGCTTCGACACACACATGTCTACGTAAAGCCAATTATCCACAGTCCCCTCTCCAAACCAATCACGAGTGATCCCTCACATCCCTCGTGTGCAGCCTGTAGCTGACATCCAAAACTTAATTCTGTTTTTAGGAAATTTTGTCTCTCAAGCATGTGTCGCTGCACACACACATACATCCACACACACACACAAGCACACCTCCTCCACCCTATGTTTCATCAGGCTCTATAGCGGCAGCAGCAGAAGCAGCAGTCCTGCCGGTTGCCATGGCAACACTTCCTCCTGCATTGAGTATGTGTGTGAATGTGTGTGTGTGTGTGTGCACAGTCGGCAAGGCTGGTCTGACTATTTGAGTGAATCCACAGTGTGCATGTGTAACAGTGTGAATACACAATGAGTGAATGAATACATAAACACACACACACACACTCCCTCGCTCGCTGGCTCCCACAGGCCGACACTCGCTTCATCTTTGAGCAAACATGTTGGTGAAAGAGATGCACTGTTGTACGCTGCAGCCACTCAACTCGCAACCCAACAATCCTGAAGCTTAAAAAAGGCACACGCGAGGTTCACACGTGAATTTAAATTCAACCTGACGGAGACAAAGAGGGTGAGAAAGAAGGTGCAAAAAAAAACAAAAAACGAGCTCCTTATAGTGGCAGATCATGCAGTGGGTGGACTATCAAAGACAGGATTAGAACTGTTCTTGATTAGCTGTGAATCACTTCCCTTTTTTGACGTGGGTGAACGAATATCATCTTATGTCTTTCCTCTTTTCTAATCGTTCCAGCTTTATGGAGCGACGCAATCCGACCACCAGCTCCTCTCCCCTTTGGCTTCATTAGGAGATTTAAAGGCATGCTGGGAACACTGCTTAACTGTGTGTGTGTTGGGAGTGTTAGTGTCAGTGTTTGTGCGTGCAGATTACCCCTCCAGCGATGTGAAATTGGCCCCGCGCTCTGAGGGGAATTAGGTTAAAACTGTCCGAGATGATTCTATTGTCAATCCTCAGATCAAAGAACTTCATCTATCATCAATTTGCAGATGCACATGGCATTGGGGAAACGTGACAGTGTTAAAGCCTGCAGACAGATTCTGTGCAGGCTTCTTTAAAAAGATCAACCCCACCCCACCCAACTCGTTTCTAATGGATGCCTGTGCACAGATGAAGGGGCTAGGCTGATAAATGTCTGTCTGAAGGATGGATTTGAAGTTGAAGAGGTGAAAGTGTTTGTGACCTCCTACCTTCCTCCTCACTGGAGTCTCGCTGTATATAGACGGGAGGCGCTGTGGAGGATGACCCCGCTGCCCCCGAGCTGCTCTTTGTGAAAATGCCACTGATGAACTTGAGCATCTTTCTGTCTTTAGCAGAGCCTCTTTGGCCCTGCTGTCCTTGCTGAGCTTCTCTTGCCAGGCCCAGGTCTTCAGAGAGGCTGTTCAGGTCACTGTTATCCAGCGTGCGGCTTTTACCTTTGCGAGCCGGTTTGGGGGCCTGGGTAGGAGGTGCAGGTAGGGAGGTTGAGCCGCTCTTTAGCCTGTCCTTTCTGGGGATGTCTCTCATCACTGCAGCCATGCCACCTCCAATCTCCAGCTGTATTCCAGTTTGAGCCTCATCCTGCAGGTCCCGCCATCCTTCGGTCCTGCTCGCCTCGGCCCAGGAGGCCCTGCAGGGGCCTGGCGAGCGCGTCGTCACGCGGCAGTCCTTGCGATCAAGGCTCTGGGCTGAGGTAGGGCTGCGTTCTCTACCCTCCCGGGAGTCGCGGCCACGGGTGGCCACGCTGCTGTGAGACTTGAGCAGGCTCACGGGCCGCTGTCCTGCAGGGCGGATAGGGAGGCTGGTCCTGGTTGGGGTGCGGCTGGGCTCGGCCACCTCCATAGGGGGTGTTGTGGTTAGAGATGGAGACCTGCATTGCTTTGCCTCCGGGCTGGAAAACGGCTTCTCGACTACATCTGCTGACTTTGTCTTCTGAATTGTGACTCTCTCAGCAGGTAAGGGGATAGAGAGGTTGCATGGTGGCTTTTCAGCCACTTTACTGGGGACATTTGAGGGTAGTTTATCTGTCAGAGGGCTGAGGGATCTGCTCTCCCCTTCCTTGAGTTCATCAGTGCCTCCTTTCACAATGACAGCATCTTCAGCTCTTTGTGGTTCCCCTAAAACCACTCCAGCTCCATTTTCAGTCTGTGTGGAAGCTCCACCTTCAGCTTCCACTCTCTCATCTCCCGGCCTTTCTCCTGGTCTGACCTCCACCTCATTTCCCTGGTTGCTGTTCTTGGCCTCATCTCCATTCTCTTCCACAGCCTCTACCTTGACCAGGGTGAGGGAAATGAGGTAGGTGGTGCGTTGCTGCAGGGCGCCGCCTCCACTCATGTGGTCAGGCTTCAGTAGACGCACAGTAGATGAATGAAACCAGACAGAGCAACATGAACAACTGACGCTTTGCCAGCGTGTTCGGATGTGAAACAATCTGACGACACGACAAGGACGAAAAACTTACACGGAGGAAGATTAAGTTTCTCCTCGGAAGACACAACAGCAGAGAGACTCTTGGGCTCATCCATCCCCCAAATCCCTCTTTCTTTGTTTCAGATTTTAATTTCCGTCACGGATTTCTTCTCTCACGCTAATTGTCATTTCTCTGTGATTCAAAAACGAAATCCACCCTTCCTGACAACCTTCAGGACCACTGTCAGTACAGTGAAAGCAGCTCTTTTGTTCCTAGAAAACACCCAATTAAAATTTATCCACAACACATGCATGCAGCCACTGAGACAAAAATATCTTCATTATGGTGTCTGATGCCTCATTCTTTATGGTAATCATTTACATGACCTTATTTTATGTGCAGCACTCCCTCAGCTTACATGTTGCTCAGTCCAACCGCTTCAAAAATCTTGATTCATTCGGAATAACAGCTGCCCTGCATCATACGTCATCAAGGATGTACTGGAGAGCAGCTGTAAAGTGAAAAGGTGAAGTCTTTAAAAATTCATTAGTGTCATCCTAAAGCAGCATGGCACAGTAACCTCCCGAGCTGAATGCAGTCCAGTCCAAATCATGGGCTCTCATTGCACACCTCACATGCGTGTTGACAGCAGCATCCATTCAGAGAGCGTGGCGGCAAAAAGGCAGGCAGGCTCACGGAGACGCACAGGAAGGACACCGATGAGGGCTGGAGGGGATCGGGAGCAGAAGCCAGCAGAAGACGGATGGAAATCTGGGGAGATGCATGACCGAGCGAGGGCGCGTCCGGCCATCACGCCCCTCTCACTGTCTCCTGGGCAGCCAGTGTCCTGTGAGCGCATCAGGCGCCAAGCACAAGTGGAGACGCTGAGGCGAGTCACAGCTCCTCGACTGCCTGTGAAGCCTTCTGACAGAGACACCGTCGCACAGGTTCAGCGAGTCCAAATCTCATCACGTACACACACACACATGCAACACACCCTCACACATGCACAGCTCTCCTCTCTCGCACTCTGCATTTCTCTCTCCTCTCCGTTCGCTGATAGGAATCTCCAATGTCCCTCCCTCTACATGCCCCTCCTTGTTCCAATAGGCGATCCATACAATGCAGAGCGATCCTGCTTCTCTTCCCTCGCCTTCCCCTCCTCTATTTTCTCTCCCTCTGCTTCTCCTGCTGCTCCTCTCAGACGGTGCAGGGTCCCTGCTTTTTTACGGCTCATCCCCATCCCCTCCCTTCCATCTTTCTCCCTGTGTGCCGGAGAGGATGAGGAGGGGGTGAGAGGCAGGGACTGGTGGTAAATCATCAATGCACACACACACAAACTGGACCTGCTAAATGAGGGGAGGCTGCAGGAGAAGAGATCAGTGGTAAGGAGAGGCAAGTGTGCAGGGTTCAGCCGGGTATGACAAAGAGTGGGAAAAGGATGTACGTATGTGTGTGTGTTTGTTTGTGTGTATGTGTGTGTGTGTGTGTGTGTGTGTGTGTGTGTGTGTGTGTGTGTGTGTGCTGCGCGACGCAGAAGGAAAAAAAGGCACTCAGGCTGGGTGTTTTTTCCAAGTGCCAGAAAATCTTCATCAAGATCATTCAGCTGTCTATTTGTGTGAATGTGTGTATGTATGTGGGTGTGTGTGTGTGTGTGTGTGTGTGTGTGTGGCTTCGTATAGCTCCTCCTCAGTAGGAGGCTTGGCTTGTTTGTTGCTAAGGTGTTACAATCTTCCTGGCTCTGGTGGCACAATCATCTCCTCCATGTCCTTCCTCCTCCTCCTCCTCCTCCTCCTCCTTCTTTCCCTCTGTACATTCTTTATCACAGTGGCTCCCTGGATATAAAAAACAGTCTTTCTGAACATGTGTGTGTCCATGTGTGTGTGTGAGTGAAAGAGATTTCCTGTGAGTGTATTGATCTGTAGTGTATTGCCTTTTACGGCATGTGTTCATTAGCAGAAGTGGGTGGGCTCACAGCATGAGAGGATAAGAGGGTATTGGACATCAATTTTTGAACCGCAGAGGGGAAAATATGACCAGAATAATTAATCACACATGTTTTATTTGCGCTTTTTGCACGTAATGAAAAGGTTTTCTTTGTGTTTTAAGATACAGGAAATCACCTGTGAGTGAAACTTGTGCACAAACAGCACATGGAAAAAAGACTTGTCTGCTATTTTCATAATTACACCTTCACTGTTCGGAAACTAGCGCAAAAATGCAAGAACATCTTGATGAAATATCATATATAATAAAATAATTTTTAAAAAAACTTCCAAATATTCACTCTGATGTAAGACAACCGAAAACAGAAAATTCACACATTTGAGGAGATTGAAAGATAGATTTTTGTCATTGTTCTCCTTCAAAACTGAAATTTAATATCAAAATAGTTGCTGATTGATCTTAATCTCGCTGGCGAAGACGAAAGCGCAAGAGGAACTGCTGCAATTATGCTGTGTGCAACACCAGAAGCACTGCAGCAAACATGATTACACATCCATCTTGTGAGTTATTACCGGGTGTAATTTTGTGTTAATTACTCTCTGATTAAAAAAAAAGTGAAATCAGAGGATGTCTCCCGGCACGGTTGCACCACTCTCAGCCTCCCACCATCATCCCATAATACAGGATGTGACTGTCCACCTGCTCAGCCCGCTCCCCCTCCCTTCCACAGTCAGCGAGAGGGCAATAACTACTCGCGCTGAATACAAAGGACCTCTGACAACCAGCCTTTGGCTCAAGGGGAAAACACACGACCTGAGAGGAGCGGCGGCCGATGCCTCAAACACCGAAGAGGAGTCGCGATAAAAAACCTCAGACAGGAAGATCAAGCTGAGCTGATTTTTAAAATGACACACACACACACCGAGTTGTGACATTATGTGAATGTAAAATCCATTTTTAACAAGTGCGAGCAGGGACATGACATGCCAGTGGGAGTTAAAGTGCAGGCTGGGGTGCTGCAGTTGGTGAATCTCATTATTGGGACACAGACACCCACATGTAAAACAAAATTAGGCAGACACACATAAATACTGTCACTGGCATGCATGCAGACAAAGCTACCCCAAGACAAACACACACACACACATACACACTGACACTCATGCAGCGGGTGCTGTCAGATGGACTGTGGCCAAGGGCAGTGGTCATGCTGGGTGATTTTTTATTTCTCCTTCACTATGAGCTGCCCTCACTCTCTTCCCCCCACCTCAGCCTCTCGCTCTGCTGCCGTGCTGCAGTGAACACCAGTCAGATTCACATTTAAATGTCTTCATTTAGCTCCCAGGAGCACCTTTTTCTTCTGCCTCGCCTCTGCCTTTTTTCAGCCTTTTCCTTGGCACACAGTCAGTCGACCACGTCCCACTCGCTTATTAAGTCCAAACGAGTGGTGGCTCTCTTTTTAGCAGCAGTGAACTCTCACACTCACAGATCCAGGCCCCCGCCGAGGATACGCTGACTTTGATCCTCACTACAGCGCCAACACTCCAGCAGCCTAATTACACAAAAAATTCAGCTGAATGTTTTTAGTGGTAGGGGATGCCTCTGAGAGTGTGTCAAGATCTGCCAGGCCCTAAAAAGACCTCAAAGCTCAAGAGAATCCATCAGGGAGCCTATGACCTTCAGTTCACAGACGAGCAGAGCAACAGGCTAACATGTAACCCTGTTAGGTCACAGTATCCCAGCAACCCTATACCCTTACCCATTATGTTAGGAGAACAAAATAGATTTTTGGAAACACAAACTTATATAATTTTCAGTGTGTGTTTGTCAAAGTGTCTATTTTTCATCACCTGAGTACAAAGATTCAGAAGGACTAACTTCAAACGATGATGGTTAGCTCATCATCAGCGACCCAAACTACAATGGAAATCACCTAAAAACACTGGGATTAATGGTCTTTGCACATCTTGTTGAGCTGTTACGTGACAAACAAACAAAAAGTTAACAGCTGTGTTTCACTTAAATGGGCGAAATGACACGCCATGTTGCTCAAATGCATTTTCCCCAAGTTTTTCCATAATTTTAAAGTGAACAAAGATCCAATTGTTTTAGATGAGTTATTTTACAGAAAATAAAAAAGTGTGCATAATTGAGATTTGCTCTGAATAAAGCAGTGGTTGTGATTTTTTCTTTTCTATTGGAGCGAAAAAATGATAATAATGTAGTCTAACCCGACTGCACCTCCTCTTGGATCTGTTTTCAGGCATCAGAAAATCTATCTGGTTGTGTTGTGTTGATACAGTGGATTAAGCAAAGGTCTTTCACCTGAAAGGGTGGAGTTTCAATCCTACATGAAACAAAATTAAGAGACGAACCTTTTATTTATTGTGACGCACCTGGACAGGACTCTGCTTTTCTCGGAGGAGATGCATGAAGAAAAAGGAGGAGGAGAGCTGCTTGGATTTGTATTTTGGCCTTTTCTAGATTTCTGCTTAGTTTAGCTTTAATCATGAGAAAGATAAGAACAGTGACCAAAGTAATGCTAGCAAAATTCTGAAACTTGAAGCAACGGCACGAAAAAGAGTTAAACTTCTCTCAACTCTGAGGTGATGACCAAGGTTAGCAAATGATAGCTATGATTGACTTGAGAGGGTGGTTGAATTCATAGGTCAGTTAATCCCAAAGTGCATTCACTGACCCCCTTGTGGACCATGAAGGTACTGCAGATAGGCCTTGACTAGCGATTTACAATAAAGGAATTAAACATTTTTATTTTCACTTAACTGAAAATCTTAATTCTTATTTAAAAAAAATCAAAACAGATATGTATATATACTTTTTTTTTTTTACTTTTCAAGCTTAATTTTGCAGCAAAAAATTAGAAGATAAAATTTTTGTAGGCTAAATTAAACGATAATTTTGGTTTAAATCTAATGGACAAAATTAATTGGGATTGGCTTTAATACTTAATGATGATGAAAGCTAAAGAAAAATATAGATGCTTAGAATTCATACTCAGACATAAAGCTTACTCTAACCTTAAAGCCTGGATCTGTTAATTAGTAAGTTAATGCTATTTCAAAATAACAAGGTCAGTTCATGGGGGGGAAGTAGGTGGCTAGACACCCATCAGTTACCAATATATATATATATATATATATATATATATATATATATATCTATATATTTCTTTTGAAAACCAGCCCAGCATTTGAGAGGGTTTGTGCTCGGGAACTAGATGCATTAAATCCACACCCCTGGTCTCTATGCAAGCATAGTCTCAGCCATTCCTATTTTAATGGTGAGCTGTTGTCCATCTTTAAGTACGGGCTATGGATGGATCTGTTAGCAGCTTGCAGACATCTGCAGTTGGCAGATACACGGCCTTATAAAAAGAGGTCAGTGAACTAAACTGTGTACGTTGTTTAATATCAGAATATCCTTTAAAGCATTGCCTCTCACAGTCGGTCTGTGGGCCCGTGGGCAGCAAAGAGAGACTGATACTACTCGCATACTACTGCACATTTCATTCATCCACAGCTGCACAGGATGACACCATGTGAGCGTTTCCTTTCATGTTGAAACTCCTGTAGCTGTCACAGCAGACTAAACAGTTCACCACACTGCAAGTTAACGGTAAATTTCTCATTAGTTCATTTTTCCACTTTTGTTTTCGATTCAGTCCATTTCCGAGGAGTGTTGAGTTCCTCTTGTTTAGTCCATAGATGTTTAGTTTGATTTTATGTTTATTCAGTGTGAGTTTGCGGTTCATCAGGGGAAGATCTAAAAAGAATTGGTATTAAAATTAAAACTATGCTCAGTGAAAATATGAGACCCAAACTATATATCAAGCCTCTTCATGTTTGTTATACTTCTAAAATTATATTGACTGGCCAAAACTAGAACTAAAGTTGTTTCCTCTTTTTCTTTTAAAACCTGTTTTACTCAATTGCCAACATAAACCAACGTCATCTGAACAGAGGACTAACTGAAAGTGTTTGATGTGTTTTTCTCAGTCGCACAGAAGCAATGACTCAGTGATCAAAGCTTTGAGAGTCCATCAATTCACAGGTAGTGAGAAACAGGGTACACAGTGGACCGGTCATCGGCCAATTACACTGCTTGAAAAATAACCGTTAACCTAAATGGTGGTCTTATGCGTAGTAGGTACTGAGGTGGGGCTGAAAGTAACACCAAAGTGTGGGAATTGCAGAAAAGTAATTTATCATTCAAATGTTTCAGGAAATTGCATTACTACTCCTGTTGTGGTGACGCCAATAGTGTTAAACAGAAACGGAAATCAGTGGAAAGCATCTTAGCAAGTTCTCTGAATCTTAACTAATTACAAAATACTCTAGATGTGAAGGTGTTGTGCCTTTAAAGAGTCACATATAGCAAGAGCAGGCTGACTTAACTTCTACGTTAAGTCAAACTTTTTGCTTAAGATGTCTGAGGCTCCTAATCATCAGTTTTATAAATGTGTGGTTAATTAAATTTAACCTTCTTCTTTAGGATTTACTTCTTTACATGAAAGGAAATGGAAACACATGAACGTGTTTGGTTTCTGATTGCTTTTTCTTAAATATGCAGTGGTTAGGCTAGCTGAGATTAAGATGAGCTGTGTGTTTGCCATGCACTAAATTGACCTTGCCCTACTTTGCAACACTTGATATGGTGAGTACAATTAATTGGCATACTTAAATGTGCTTTAAGAATTTATTGAGCACTGTTGTTGTGAATTGGCACTATACACATAAAAACTGAAGTGAACTGAACTGACAATGTAACATCAAATTGTAAAGCCGGGGCCTTTCCACGCAAAGCTTTTTTGTGCTCTTGTTCCTTTAACTTAAACATACAATTTTAGTACTTCCCCTACTTTTACATGTCACTTACTGTGCACTACCTTTCCACAGAAATCTAAAAACAAAATCACAGGTAGATCAACAGTAACTCGTGTCACATTAACGAGAAAAGGTGGGAAGTAGCATGAGGAAATGACGTAAAACTGATCAGCGTTACATGTAAGGCCCTGTTTATTTGAAAGGAAGTGGCTTTGAGGGCAGTTGCAGATTGGCAGAAAGGAAGTAGGCCGCACAGCAGGTTTTATGCTGCTGCCATGGCGATGGCTGCTGAGGAGGTGTCGCCATTGGTTGCTCATGTCCAGAGCCTGGCTGATAAATAAATGCCAGTACACACCAGCAGCAAGGTGGTGAATTTTTTTCCCTCAGAGTAAAACGATCATGGAAATGAGCCTCTTTTTCACCGAAGAGCCACACCGACTGACACAGGAAGTGAAGGTTAAGATATAAATCACCTACACTGTCTTGTTCTCACCCACCATAGCATTAAAACTTATAAAAGGAAGAGAAACTTATCACTTGTAAGTTGTTTTGCCATGTTAACACGCCAAGAATAACACTAAAATGAATATCCTGTTATTGTGACAACAGCTTTGGCAGTTTACAGGTAAAGGTCAATCACAAAGAGCAGCCAAGCTTAAGAAAGAGGAACTTACCTTGAATACTGTGGAGGTAAACTTTAAGGCCCGAGCGCAGCTGTTGATCCCCCACCCTTTCAAACTGCTTGGCCAGTCTGTTGATTGCAGTCTGGAGGGAATCATGCCTCTTGATCTCTGCTTTTATTGCAGCGGAGTTCACCGTTTTGCTGTTGCTGGTCATCCTGACACATGGATCGGTGGTAAAGTGAAGCAAACAGCTGCTTCAGCCCATTTGAACTCCTGGCTGTTTGTTCCACAAGAAGAGCTCCAGACACACAGATGCAGCAGAAACAAGAAGCAAAGGCGGCTCGGGGTGTCTCTCTTTCACTCGCTCTCTCTCGCTCTGTCTTTCTAGACCACAAAGTCGGATCACGACAATGCGCGTCTCAGTTTCCTCTGCAGGTTTGAACTGAACTGAATTCACTTCCTTATTTCAAATCTTCACTGTGAGGCGGCTCTGAGTGCTGTCATTTCACACGACAGAAAAGGCGTCTGAAGCTTGTAACTCACATAACACCCTAACTGTTACCACCAAAGAAAGTATATCATAAAGCATGATAATCTGAGACACAGTTTACTATCACAGTTTGTGTTAGTCACATATTGAACCTACATTAGAGGACTCTGTGTTTTAATAGTTAAATATGTCACTGTTTTGCAGACTGGCTGGCATCTGAGCAAATATCCACTGCTGTCAGACATGCTGGTCACGTGCACAGGATCTCACCATAACCAGATTTTTGCCCAATCTTTGCAGCAGCTTTGTAGCACTGATGTTGTTGTTTGGTGCATACAGTATTTGTACTATTCTCTAATTGGAGAGCAATGAAAAACAGAAAAACTGTACCATGCATTTGTTACTTACAGGCTTTATTAACAGGACACCCTAAAAGCTCCCTGAAAAGCCTTCAGTGGATCCAAAATGCTGCAGAGAGAGAACAGGGACCAGAAAGAGGGATCATATTTCTCTCTTATTAGCTTCTCTTCACTGGCTCCTTGTTAAGGTCGGAATTGAATTTAAAATCCTTCTTCTCACGTACAAAGTCCTGAATCATCGTGCCCATCATGTCTCATAGCATTATATTATCACAAAAGAGCACTTTGCTGTCAGGGTGCAGGCTTACTTTCACTTTCTGAAGCTTTGAAAAGCAGAATGGGAGGCAGCGTCTTCACCTGTCAGACCCCTCTCCTGTAGAACCAGCTCCCACTTTAGGCTTACCCTCTCTACTTTTTGGCTTAAAACTTTTTATTTATCAATTTTCTTGAATTTATCAAATTCAGGGTTTTGAGGAGGCTGGAGCCTATTCCAGCTGTCGTAGTGTGAAAGGCAGGGTACAACCTGGGAGGGTACTGAGACAGGAAATAGACTGGAAACATTCACACCTATAGAGAAATGCCAGTTAACCTAACTTATACATATCTTGTGACAACACTTGCAAGCATGCAGAGAACATGCAAATTCTACACAGAAAGTTCCCGGCCGGCCGGTGGAGTCAAACCCAGGAAATTCTTACTTTGATTCAACAGTACTAACCACTGCCAGGATCACCACACTAAATAAGAACAAATGATCTGTGAAGCTCTGTAGTGGCTCCCCAGGGCCGAGAGATTCTGCTATGAGAGAGGATTACAAATAGGAAAAGAGGGAGGGAGAAATGGGCGGGGCAAGTACACATTTTGAAACCTATGAGAGGAAGGTGTGTGTTTGAACTTAAGATCAGTTATTTCCAGTGGTCAGCCAACAGGTGTTTCTTAACCATTCCTATTGGCTCAGACTACTTGACCATGTAATGCAATGATTTACCCTAAGGGGATGTGCCAAAGTCGGGGCATCCTGGAACGTCCCCCCTCTTCAAAATCGTGGTATCATGGGCAGAAAATAGCTTTAGCAGGTGCAATAAAGGGAACAGTGTGCCCTCCTTGCACATTACTGTCAGTATATCTATATCCATTCATATTACTCACAGCTTATATCCAGATTATATGCATTCCTATATATATATATTGATATATTAATAGACACAGAAAGCTTTTGTACCATCTATTGATTGAAAATATTTTTATGTTTTTAAAAACAGACTCGTCCTCACAGGCCTCACAGTGTTTTTTACCCCTGCAACCCCATAAACTAAAACATTATTACAGTCAGGACCAAACTGTTAGCTTCCTCACAGACTTGTGAATCTTGTGTATCACTATGTTGGTCATATCATCATGGGGCAGTTGTACCTTCTAATTGCCTGTTTATGGAGGCAGGAGGTCTGTTTGTCTACCGTCTCCTGTGGTTTGTGTTAAGTTCTGTTTGTCATACGTCTGTTTTTATGCTCTTCTTTTTTGTCTTCTCTTTCTCTTAATCCCCCAGCCTGTCATGGATGGCTTCCCCTCCAGAGCCTGGTCCTCCTGGAGTTCTCTTCCAGCTAAAAGAAAATCTTTTTTTAACCCCACTGTCATTTTGGATCAATGGATTTTTGAGTTTCTAGCTATAATGTTTAGCATCTTCACCTTATAATATAAAGTGCCTGAATAAATAAAATTGAACTGATATTAATTATCAAAATATCTTTGGGACTATCATTATTACAGAGTTTGCTCACATTATGTAAGTGTACTGGACCTTCACAAGTGATCTTTTCAGCCTATATAATATTTTTACTTGATAAGATAAAAGTCAAAGTTAGACTGTAATTACAGAGGCAACATCCTGCTGCGTATGCCGTGTGAGTTATCTTACTTTAAGACAAAAGTCCATCAACAATTATCTCATTTATGGAAAATCTCTGGCCACACCCAGAGGACAGAGTAAGTTTTCTGTACTTTTTTTTACCTTTACTTTTAGGGACATTGTTACTCAACCTATTTCAGATTTAGTTTTATTGTCATAGCACAGATTTACAAATGTACTAAAGTGGAATAGCAGATCACAATAAAAAGAAACACGCCAAGACACCGTTAGATAGCTTTTTATATAAAAAGTGAATCTTGCTTCTTTAGAAAAGAAGCCAGTGCCGAAATGCTTTAATCCTGTAGTCTTTCTAATGGTCAACAGGGGGCAACACTTGCTCCAAAAAGAAGTCTGATTATATGGAAGTCCATCGAAAAGTGGCTCTTGGCTCACTTGAGTTGTAACCTGAGTAAACGCCGTATTGATTGATCCATTGGTTCAGTTGCTGGTTTTCAGTCTTACTGAATAAAGTGTAGTATAAGTATTAACTGGAAATCATCTCCTCCTTATTGTTTTTGATGGTCGTTCACAATGGATTATCTTTATACCTCCCCTATCTTCCTTTGTCACACCAACCCTCTGCACATCCTCATTCACTTCATCCATGAATCTTCTCTGAGGCTTTCCTATTTTTCTCCTGCCTGGCATTTACTGCTTCAAATTTTCTTCCTTCTTCAAATTTTGTCTCCAAACTGATCAAACTGAAAGTTTGTCTGATGTACTCATTTCTAATCCTGTCCCTCTTTGTAACTCCCAACGAAAATCTTCACATACTTAAGATTACCCCTGTTTCATTTCACTTCCTATCTACACAATGTTAATACAGTTTGGATCCACTGGCGATGCTTGTGGCCTTGTTTCCCTTCCACCTGATCTCCTGCGCAAGCAGCACATACATATTTTCCCTTTTCTGTTGCAGTCCAGACATTGAAAACCCTCCTCTCAGACCCACATGCCTACCTTTCCCTCTCTCTTTGCTTCTGAACACACCTTCCCTCTCTCCTCCTCATCCTCCTCTGGCTTCAGTAGCATAGTTTCTACCTGTGTCTTGCTCCAGTCAACACCAGCAATGGTGGTTGCTATTAACCCAGGCTTGACCCATCTGGTGTGGAACCTTTTTCACATATTTGATTTAGGAAATATTTTACACCAAATGCCCCTCCTCCCAACTTAACCTAGCTTGGGAGATGCACTAGGACCACTGGCTTATGACACCAGTAGCTGTGTTATCCATTTATCTATATATGCCTAAATACCTGTATAATGTTGTCAAGGAGAAAAAAGCAATAATATTCAACAAGGATAACTATAGCTTAGTTTACAAGCTCAAAATCAGTGTCATCATGTTAATTGATGATTCCTATTAGTCTGATCGTACTTACATCAGCTAATGTCAGCTGTAGGAGGTGTATTAATAATAAAAATAATTAATGACTTTTCTCACACTGCTGCTTTTGATCTGCTGAATACATCAACCTCCTGAGGCACCTAAAAATGAAGCTGCCTCGGAGGGAAAAGTTACCCATCTACATTAAGGTCAGTGACGTGAGGTCACAACAGCACTGTTTCTCCATTCAAAAGCATCACACGCACCAAAGGGTTGTGACCTACTGCTTTAAGCTGATGTATCAAAACCGTGTCTTTTAAACACTGTGGGGGATTTTTATTTTTTTAGTCAGGCAGGCTTATCCAGCAGAACTGAACATATCTGTGTTTCCCTTTGTCATGCACTATCACACACATGCATCCCTGACGTATTAACAAGCCTGTTGTTGTTCATTTACAATCATTTTCTTTAATGTATTTGCTTTGTTTCCTTTTAAAAAATAACCATATATATATATATGTATATATGGAGAGAGAGAGAGAGAGAGATACATATATAATGATAATGCAGTAACAAATGTTTTTTCCTGACAAAGTGTTTTTCAGAGATATTGCTCTCTGAAAAACACTGAGTTACTGTAACTGCATTCTAGGGAAATAAATAAATCACCAGCAACATTTTGCAGGTGATGTATTCACATTTCTCTCCAGTAGGGTAAATAAAAGTTTTCTTTCTTTTTTTTCTTTTTTTTTGTATTTTCTTGTCAGGGCTTCAGTATACTGTGAAATTTTTTTTATTTGGTTTATTTTTAACAGAAGCATACTATTTTAAAAATTCCCTGACATGATTATAAATAAAGTCCAATCTGCTTATTCAGTTCGTGGGGTGGGGGGAATCACCGGGTCAGTGGTCACCCTTGTCAGGAAACCATTCACGCTCACGCTTGTGGTCAGTTTAGAGTCAGCAGTTAACCCCATGCATGTATTTGGCGTTTAGGAGGAAGCAAAAAAAATGGTTATTCATCTTTAGACGATGACGTGAGTCGCTGCCCTGACGTCACGCACCATCGTCATCCGCCCTCTGTGCTGTTTGTTCCCAGTAATCAGCGCAGCTGTTTCTCAGAGCTAGATAGCAGGGATATTAGTTCAGGTTATTTGTATTTGTTCGCTTAGCTGGAGAAAGTGTTTCGAAGATGGTGTGCGGCGGGTTCACCTGTTCCAAAAACGCCCTGTGCTCCCTGAATGTGGTTTACATGGTGAGTATGTAACATGGATGCTAAGTCTCAGCTGGTTACATTAGCTTGTAGCTAACTAGCTTGTGAATGAAGAAGCGAAACGCTGGCGAAGAAATGTACTGACCTGTTTTAACGTTTTGTTTGGCATGCCTCTTTGTTCATTCTACAGATGGTTATTGGTATGTAAAATATTCTGATATTACCATAGCACGATGGTAATGTGATGTAGCGTAGGTTAGCTGAGTAGAAGTAGCGGCTAGCTTGTTAGCTATCGCCATTATGCGTATGAAAGATCCCGTTAGCTGCGAGGCCAGCTGACCTAAAATGTGAAACTAATACGTTTCAGCTGGTTATTGTCTTCACGAGCTCTGCTGTCGGTCACCTGGGTGTGTGCTAGGAGAATATAATCAGCTCGCGCGTCTGCCTTTGTCCTTTGTGTCAGTCATGTGAGTGGTGATGGTCAACATGTTGTCTTCAGTTCAGCTAGCATAAACTCTTATCAGAAAATCAGCAAACGCATACTTCCTGCACTGACAAAGTCCAGATCACCACTTCTGGGAAAATGCTACATTTCTTACATTCAAAGACTATAAATGTGAAGAACACCAGAGATAAGACTTGACTGGTCGTTGTCAGGCTGAAATTTGCTCTGTTTGCATAATACGCTATGTTGATTTGCTTTCTGATTACTATACAGTAGTGTCTGTTTAGCCACTTAACACAAACCTATGATTTATTAAAGCATAAACCTGAAAGGATCAGTCTTTGTCGTCTACACGTAAGACACCTTGGCTAAGAGCCAATTTTAAAGTGCGTCTTTAAGCACACGTTCTGCTAGTAAATGCCAAATGTACCATGGTGTTAGAGGCACAAAGCATTTTAGTATTTTCCCCCCCAAAAAAGCTGATTCCCAGAGAGCTGTTGGCTGAAAACTTGGCACGTCTCAGCATGGTGTGCAGTGTCTCCTTAAGGAAAATTTAAGGGAAGTGGAGGACACTGCAGCAGATGATCAGTATTTTAAAATCAATTTTCTTTAGAAATAAAACAAGAAAATTTCAGCAAAGACATGACACACCACTTGAGAGCTGCATCTGACCCTTCATTTGATCAATCTACTACCAAGAAGCCATTCCTAAGGACTAGGAATGGAGAGAAAAGACTGTGATATGCCACATTAAACAAAAACTGGACTAAAAAACATCAGTGGCAACAGGTTTTATGGATTGAATTCAGATTTGAAAGTTTTAGTTAAATCAATCATCAATATGTACGGAAAAGTTAAGGTGAGGGAAAACACGATGGAGGGTCTGTCATGGTTTAGAGCTGCATGTCAGTCAGTGCTGTAGGAGATCTCATCAAAACTGATGGAAATGTGAACTCAGAAAAGTACTGTCAGTTTGATCCACCAGGCAGTACCGTCTGGAAAGAGTCTGATTGGCAAAAACTTTTTCATCATAACACTGATACCAGACATGCTGCCAATGATTGGCCTCCCCAGAACCAAGACCTAAACATTACTGGTTCAGTGTGGGATCATCTTGGCACAGAACATGACAAAAGCCAGCCAACAGCCAAACAAAAGTTTTCAGTGCCCTTTAAGAATCCTGGAGAACTTTTCCTGAAGATTACTTAAACAAATTGCATTAAGCTTGCCTGAGTTCTGTGCTGTAGAATAAAGGTGGTCATAGCAAATATTGACAGAGCACAAACTCTGTTATTTTTATTGGCCTCATGTTCTATATTAATATGTATGTTTGCACATGTTTCAATAAATCTCTGTACCTAAATCCTATTTTACTAGCAAAATGCAAAGAAGGTTGGTTCAAGACTTTTGCACAGTACTGAAACAGTACAAAAACTCTGTAGGTTTAAGCAGGATGTTGTTTCTGTTGTTCCAGTCACTCTGGTACATCCCTATTGATTACACAATCTAGCAGTTTCCAGTTTCAGTTTGATGTCTCTGCTTTGGGTGTCCGCTAATATGGAGTACTGAACTGATTCCAGTGTTAAATTTAATAATCTGTCTTCCTCACTGTGAGGAGAATGTAAATCATCCTTTATGTACAAGAAAACATCAAGTTCAGCCTAAATGGATTTCCTACTTTGTAATTCATGTCACAAAATATGCATCCACAAATATAAATTTACTAAATTGTTATTTATTGGTAAAGTGAAATAATGAAAATTGATCAAATATTTTAAGAAAATTAAGTTGATCAGAAAATGTATTTGCAGTAGACTAATTTTGCCTCATAGGGGGAGACCTGGTGCAGGGCTGCCACAATTTAAGTAACTTGGATAAACCCAGTGAAAATAAAATGCAAATTTTTGCTTCAATGCTTTGTTTAATGCACAACTTCAATTCACCATCTGAGCGTGGGCACGTTCAGGAGAACGCATGATAATATTGTATTACAACATTAAGCCCAAGCAGCCCTCAGTTTTCTCAACAAAAAGGGCTGATAACACAACAGCAGCAATTAAGTCGATGAAGTCATAGTTTGACGTGACGCTAGAGTAGGGCTGCACGATTTTGCATAAAATGAGAATCACGATTTTTTTTTTTTTTTTTTTGCTTAGAGTTGAGATCACGATTCTCTCACGATTTCCTTTTCCAGTATAAATATTTATTGCACTTATTAACTGCACATCAACTTCGTAACAGTTGAGACTGAACATAAAAACAATAAATGTCTCACATTTTGTCGTTGCCGCAAAATGTTGTACTGCTTGTAATTCCGTCTCCACCGTTGCTCGACACTGCGTGTATAGAGCAGGTAGTGCAACATTTGAAAAATAGTTGCGGGACGGCACTGTGTAGCGTTTGTCTAAGGCAGGGGTGGGCAATCTCAGTCCACGAGGGCCGGTGTCCCTGCAGGTTTTAGATCTCACCCTGGGTCAACACACCTGAATCACATGATTAGTTCGTTACCAGGCCTCTGGAGAACTTCAGGACATGTTGAGGAGCTAATTTAGCCATTTAAATCAGCTGTGTTGGTTTGAGGACACATCTAAAACCTGCAGGGACACCGGCCCTCGTGGACTGAGATTGCCCACCCCTGGTCTAGGGTGTTGATCATTTTCCTAAATCCCTCGTTTTGGACAGTGTTGATGGGAGCCATATCTTTAGCCAGGTGATAAGTGATAGCTTCCGTAATTTCTTTGTGCCTGCGGGAGTTCGACGGGTATGGGGAAGCGCTGTATAAGGTTCCTGTTATTGATGTTTGGGTGGTTGACCGGGACGGATTTTCTCCTGTCACTTTCTTGGCCTTTACAGCTTCGTCATCTCTCAGGTGCTCTCCGTTGGTTTTTCCCTGCCAGCTGGCTTCAGCATTACGTGGTATAAGGCTCCGCCCTTGTCATTTGTTGAGCAGGAAGAGTGAGCGCTTGTTTTCATGCAGATTATGTCCCGGATCCAAATGCGGTACAATCGTCATCTTTAAAAAAAAAAAAAAATTTTTAAATCATTGTCTCCAAAAGTTGAATCTGTTCATCTGGACGTAGCGTTTCGTGGGAGAAACGTTTCGTCACTCATCCAAGTGACTTCTTCAGTCTCAGCTGACTGCAGGTTTCCCCAAACCTTATAAACAGTACATTTGCATAATGACTGAAACCAGCCCACTGAAGGATCTCTGAATCGAGGAGGGGGCCTAAGGGTACATCTTTCGCCATCTTACAATGCTGTGATTGCAGCCATTCCCCAACTCTCTGTGAATGGTACTCATGGCCATTGATCAGTGTTCTTTGATCAGTGGGTTTTGGTCAGTGATTGTTGATCAATGGTCATGGGAATTTGCATAATTATGATTAAGGAACTGACCTCACAGCCCATTGTTCCTTCAGTGGGCTGGTTTCAGTCATTATGCAAATGTACTGTTTATAAGGTTTGGGGAAACCTGCAGTCAGCTGAGACTGAAGAAGTCACTTGGATGAGTGACGAAACGTTTCTCCCACAAAACGCTACGTCCAGATGAACAGAATCAACTTTTGGAGATTTACTTTCCTGGATGATTGAGAATGCATCAAGACGTTAAATCGTTGTCATTTGAAAATGAGATCGCACATAAGTATGAATTGAGATCGCGATTTTTCTAACGATTAATTGTGCAGCCCTACGCTAGAGTCTGTCTACACACGGCAAAGAGGTGGAGCCGTTACCAAGACAGAGAACTCAGGTAGAGTGAAAGAAAATGTTTTTTCTAAGGTCAAAAGCAGCTGCACTTCTTCCCTTAACCACCATTAAAACTATTCCTGGGAAAAGGCGGCCATGAGTTCTTCATCTGGCCACCTGTTTGATGTGAAGTAAAGCAAACTTTTCTTGCAGTGAAACAGTGAAAATCTAGAGTAAAGCTAAAGTATTTCTTATCCCACTACTCAGAGGAGTAGTTGATAGAATAGTCTATTACTAAAATAATCAATACCTGCAGCCCACTCTGCTTCGTAATGCTATCCTTCTTTGAAGTAGCTTCTGCCTTCTATTCAGTCTCTCTGACCTAATATGATGAGTGAAAGTAACCCAAAGTATTTTTAGGTGGTTTTAGTGGTTATAATGGTTGCCGCAGAGTAAGAAGGTCCTAGTTTGAATCGAGTGGCTAGCTGGTACCTGTCGTTTTTGAGTTTCTTCTCGCTGTGTCGGTTTGCTCCTGGTACTCTGGCTCCTCCCAACGTCCAAAGGCATGTTTTTGAGGTTAGGATGCGTAGCAAGTGTGAATGTGGTTGTCTGTCTGTGGTCTACCCTCCCCCTTGCCCAGTGACAGCAGGCAGAGGTTACTTTAAAAAATGAAAAAACTGAGGTTACCAGGTGTAAAAATAAATAAAGCTAACAATAAACTAGTCAAGAAAGCAAGCAAAAAAAAAGGCTAAATAAACTTTTGAACTCTTGAACGTCTGTGCTGTGTGCCATTGGTGAAAACGGGAGTAAAGCTGGTGTTTGCTTAGCTGTTACTGACACACCGTGAGCCACACCAGGACAGAGAGCTCGCTGTCCCTGTCGACTCAATGCCCAGTGAAATACTTGTGACACGACCCGCCCAGTCAGAAAGCTTTGGAACGTGTTGCCACCAGTCCTGTTGACGGCTGAGTCACCGCATCTGTCACGAGTTCGGTGTTTTTTGTTTTTTTTTTAATCGGGATCGAATCAGAACAGGCGTCAGCGAGCTGTGGCATGAATACACCAACCCTTTAATACCTGTGATGCTTATTTATACGTCTGCACTGAATCTTTGTAGAACCTATGTAAGTGGGTATCATTTATGATGTTTTCATATGTGATGGCAGCCACAATAGAAACAAAATGCTACGGCCGCCCTTAGCATTTTTTTTTTCTTCATTCTTGGTACATTTCCATGTTGTGATGGATTCTGCTGTCTCCATCCAGGAATTTGCTAACATCCTTGTATCGAGGCTTTGATAATTCAATACCTGTGGGGAAAAAGCCAGAAATGCATAGATGATAGACTCGATGGAACTGAACAGATCAATCAAAATAGTCCCAAGCTGCGTCGATGTGACTTGTACTTGAGTTTCTATTGAGGTGCATGTCAGGTTATGGTGTAGAATTTCAGAAGGATCTATGATTATTATTTACTTCTGAAATGGATGTAAGTAGAGAGAGAAGGTAAACATTAACACGTTAATTGGGGGGAAAAAAAAGTACAAAAAGTTTAAGTCAATGGGAAAACACATAATTTCTTTAAACAGTGACTCGTTGCTTTAACTATATTATTATAATAATAATAATAATAATAATAATGATAACAGATTTGTATAGCGCCTTTCAAGAAGCCTGAGAGGGGAAAAAAAATATGCAGCTTGATCATGGTTATACTCAGTCACCTGACAACGACCCATTCCCAACTAGGGAAATGTAGGGATGAAGAATAAATGACTCCTTCAACAACCTTAAGCAACTGATTATTTATAGAGTATAGTAGAAAAAAGTATATTCAGGCATTATCTGCATTTATTTACAGTCTCCACTCACACACACACACACACACACACACACACACACACACACACACACACACACACACACACACACACACACACACACACACACACGTATGCGCTTCATGTCTGGAGCTGACAGGAGGCAGCAGTGAAATATCGAGTTCACAACAATGCTTTATGTTACTGTAAGTGCAATAAAAGCTTTCCAGCAAGTGTTGCTAACTTGCATTCAACCAGAAATACATTATATAATGAGCAAAAGTAAATGTGAGAGGGGAAGGCCAAAGCATCGACTTTTGACCACAGTTTTCAATTATATAAAGTTTTGCAACATGCAAAGAAGATCTGTTTGTGTCGCAATGTGAAATGCCTGCAGACTGCTGCTGCTTTGCTGTTAGCTTCCTTTATGTTACATTAGCTCTACTTGTATTTCCCACTGTTGTGTGGCTAAATGGATCAACCACTGACGTTCAGTCCAGCTTTTTGAGTTCGCGTTGGACTTGTATCCCATCCAAATATCAGATCTGAGCATCCCTGTTTTTTTTTTTGTTTTTTTTGTTTGTTTGTTTTTTAATTTAATTTGTAGTTTAATCTTTGCCAAAATATCACTCATGCAACATTTTAGTGGTGAGTTTTTGCTAGTTTTGTAAAGCTCTTATGATTGTAAGTCAATATTTTTGTATTTTGAACTGAAAGAGCAGGTTGAAGTGTTGACTTCAGTTTTTGATGTTTTAATTTCCCTGTTTGTTCCACATAAAATAAAGAAGTCACATTTTATCATGTAGTGATTTCGTGTCTTTCAACTCTTTGACATGCAGTTCATGCGCTGTCACAAAAATGATGTGACCAAGCAGAGATCAGTCAATAGGGTCAGAGTCGGCAAACATATCAGCTCAACCCTGAAGACGTTCATTTACCAGACCAGCTTGTGCTCAATTTAAATAGATGATTTTGTTTTTCAGCAATTTTGAAGTGAAAGAATAATTAAAAAAATGCTCTTAAATATAACTGTGTTTGGAATTGGTTACAGATGATTTAAAAATACATTTTTAAATACATAAAACACTGTCCTGGACCAGCAGCTTCATGTCCTCAAGCTGTGTGAGGTATTTACCACTAAACTTGTTTTTTAGTTGGCCTCTTTCTCACACTTAAACAAGAGTCCTGCTTTAGAGTTCACAGACTGAGCTGTGTTTGTAGTAATCAAACCACAGTGCTGTGACCTCGTGATAAGCTGCGATCCATCTGATGCACTCTGCCTCAGCTGACTGTGGTTAACCTCTTTCCCTTTGCTCCCTTCAGCTGGTCGGGCTGCTGCTGATCGGAGTCGCGGCATGGGGGAAGGGCTACGGTCTGGTGTCCAGCATCCACATCATCGGAGGGGTCATTGCGGTGGGAGTCTTCCTGCTGCTCATCGCGGTTGTAGGACTGATCGGAGCCATGCACCACCACCAAGTCATGCTTTTCTTTGTATCCTTCATAGCTTTGTTGATGCACTAGTTTGCAGTAGATCTGGGTTATTTGGGAAAGATTACTTATCTTTTGGTTTAAATGTTTGTCCTTCCCTAGTCACATTCAGTCCTCTTCCATACTTTTGAACTGTCTCAAGGTTTGCGGTGCCTGTCAGACCTAACGCTGGATGTAGTTAATGTAGGTGCTGGGTGGTATCACCAAAAATCTGTATTTTTAAAGTTTCTGGCAGCATCACAGTGTACAACAGAATTATTATTATTCCTGCATAAGTGGGCCTTAATGTAGGTTTACTGTGACTCATTCTTCTGCCTGGAGTTTTGGTATTGGCATTAAAAAAGAAGCAGCAGAATTTTAAAAAACAAAACGACATAAGGAAAACTGCAAATGATCTTCTCTTAGGCTCTGTTAAACAAAACTAAATATTTGCCACTGGGTATATTTTTAAGCCTGGAGTGGGTCATTAATGCCACTATTTGTTGTGTCAGATTGGGATTGTTTATGGAAATAGAAACTTCATTTGGAATTACAGACCCCAAATTCTTGGCCCAAGTTCTTCTGCCTTCAGGTAAAACCATCTGTTAGTCTGAGTAGCAGTTTATCTTTACCTCACCTGGTTCCTGGTGCTGTGTGTTGAGGAGCAAAGGACTCAAACTTCCCAACAGTGGACACAGCTCATCTCTGGGCAGCAAGATAGTTTGGAGAACTAAGCCTGGAATGTAAAGCCAGTGCTGAAGTGCCTTAATGGGCAGCATGGTTTTATAAAAGTCGATGGGAAAATGGCCCTACACTTCCCTGATCTTTTTAATCTGATCAGCTTTTTTTTGGGCTCGGCTTTGAGCTTCAGTTCCAAGTCTTATTTGATTCAGCATGAAGTACAATTTCTGAAGTTGGAACAGAGCTACGGTGTAATTAATAAATCACTGCCATAAGAGCATGCAGTGTACCCATGTTTCTCAGTCATGTCCATCCTATGCTCCGATCTGGTTTCACATAGCTAGGATGCAGATGGGAAAAATACTCGGCTTCAAAAACAGGATCTTACAAACCGCTGGAAGATGTCACAGTGGCTACATCCATCTTTTACAGGGAGTGCAGAATTGTTAGGCAAATGAGTATTTTGGCCACATCATCCTCTTCATGCATGTTGTCTTACTCCAAGCTGTATAGGCTCGAAAGCCCACTACCAATTAAACATATTAGGTGATGTGCATCTCTGTAATGAGAAGGGGTGTGGTCTAATGACATCAACACCCTATATCAGGTGTGCATAATTATTAGGCAACTTCCTTTCCTTTGGCAAAATGGGTCAAAAGAAGGACTTGACAGGCTGAGAAAAGTCAAAAATGGTGAGATATCTTGCAGAGGGATGCAGCAGTCTTAAAATTGCAAAGCTTCTGAAGCGTGATCATCGAACAATCAAGCGTTTCATTCAAAATAGTCAACAGGGTCGCAAGAAGCGTGTGGAAAAACCAAGGCGCAAAATAACTGCCCATGAACTGAGAAAAGTCAAGCGTGCAGCTGCCAAGATGCCACTTGCCACCAGTTTGGCCATATTTCAGAGCTGCAACATCACTGGAGTGCCCAAAAGCACAAGGTGTGCAATACTCAGAGACATGGCCAAGGTAAGAAAGGCTGAAAGACGACCACCACTGAACAAGACACACAAGCTGAAACGTCAAGACTGGGCCAAGAAATATCTCAAGACTGATTTTTCTAAGGTTTTATGGACTGATGAAATGAGAGTGAGTCTTGATGGGCCAGATGGATGGGCCCGTGGCTGGATTGGTAAAGGGCAGAGAGCTCCAGTCCGACTCAGACGCCAGCACGGTGGAGGTGGAATACTGGTTTGGGCTGGTATCATCAAAGATGAGCTTGTGGGGCCTTTTCGGGTTGAGGATGGAGTCAAGCTCAACTCCCAGTCCTACTGCCAGTTTCTGGAAGACACCTTCTTCAAGCAGTGGTACAGGAAGAAGTCTGCATCCTTCAAGAAAAACATGATTTTCATGCAGGACAATGCTCCATCACACGCGTCCAAGTACTCCACAGCGTGGCTGGCAAGAAAGGGTATAAAAGAAGAAAAACTAATGACATGGCCTCCTTGTTCACCTGATCTGAACCCCATTGAGAACCTGTGGTCCATCATCAAATGTGAGATTTACAAGGAGGGAAAACAGTACACCTCTCTGAACAGTGTCTGGGAGGCTGTGGTTGCTGCTGCACGCAATGTTGATGGTGAACAGATCAAAACACTGACAGAATCCATGGATGGCAGGCTTTTGAGTGTCCTTGCAAAGAAAGGTGGCTATATTGGTCGCTGATTTGTTTTTGTTTTGTTTTTGAATGTCAGAAATGTATATTTGTGAATGTGGAGATGTTATATTGGTTTCACTGGTAAAATAAATAATTGAAATGGGTATATATTAGTTTTTGTTAAGTTGCCTAATAATTATGCACAGTAATAGTCACCTGCACACACAGATATCCCCTAAAATAGCTCAAACTAAAACAAACTAAAACTACTTCCAAAAACATTCAGCTTTGATATTAATGTGTTTTTTGGGTTCACTGAGAACATGGTTGTTGTTCAATAATAAAATTATTCCTCAAAAATACAACTTGCCTAATAATTCTGCACTTCCTGTACATACAGTTTAAGAAATCAGTGCTGAAATCCCTCCCAGTTCACAGATGATTACTCTGTGTTGTTTGAAATGTGGAGTTTGTTGCTGCTGTTGTTTCTTTGACCCCTGCTTCTCAGTACATGGTCATTCTCTTCATTGTCTTCCTCTTCCAATTTGGAGTTTCATGTTCCTGCTTGGCAATGAATCGTGGGCAGCAGGTGAACCAACACAATGTCTATTTCAAAAGCTTTGCAAACATATTTGTATTTCTGAATTCAAATAAAATGTATATTATTTAATGCCTTTGGCTTTTATTTGTCATGTTTACATTTTCCAGGAGACACTTCTGAACTCTACGTGGGGAATGATGGAAAATAAGACCAAGGAAGACTTGGAGACCCAACTCAACTGCTGTGGGCTCTTCAACACCACTGACACACAGCAGCAGTTTAACAAGGACTTGGAGAGGTGTCCTGCTGTAAGCCTCAAATATCACATTTTTTCATTAACTAAAGAAAAACACAGTCATGGAAAAACCCACTAGAAAGGTTTAGGTGCATACTTCAGTTGTTGCCTAAATAAACCCTAATTTATTCCTGGTTTTTACCCACTCTATAAATGATTTTGTCTGTATTTCCAGTTACACAATGAGCCTCAAGCAAAAATCACATAAGCATTTCCTTTAGGAAAAAGTAGGGCATTTACTGTTATTCTCAGAATAGATTTTGGTAGCTAATACTGGCTTAGCTGACAACCCGTTGAGTCATAGTGCAAAAAGACAGAACGCCTTTCTCTTTCTTTGTCTTTCACTCTAGCCATGCGGGAAGGAAGGTGGATGTGTGCTCTGTGGAACGAAGATGCTGGATCATGCCACAGAGGCTCTGAAGATACTCGGAGGCGTTGGGCTCTTCTTCAGCTTCACTGAGGTTTGTATCTGATCCTTTAAATGGATTTCATCAGGTTGGCTTGACAACACCTATGTGCCTAAATGTATTGACTTACTGTCATGTGATTGGCTGATTAGATGATTGGGTTAATGAACAAGTGTATCTAAAAGTAGTGGGTGAATGTGCTTGTTTTTTTTTTTTTTCTGTGTAATTCACCGTTTTCACTAATGAAGAGTCTAAGCACATATTCCATGTGCTGTTTCATGATGACATAATATAACACGTATATATTTTCATTCTGCTCTAAAGACCTACTTTCAGAACTGTTATTTTCTCATTTCCTTGGTGCTCTGTGGAAAACTGAACATTTTGGGGCTCTGTTGGAAGAAAGATGATTTATATAGTGTTGGAGTTGATACCAATGTCCTGACCACATATAAATATGCAGTCCTTGAAATTCATTTTATACAGTCTCCACTCTATTGGACTCTGCTGAAGGTTTACCAGATGGCTCTCATGCCAAACCATGAAATAATCGTGTTTCATGACTGTTTTTAAGTAATGCGTGGTAATAAGTGTAATTAGAGTGAGCAGCATGAATGTTCATGAGACTCTTCAGGGAGACGTGTCATTGTGGCAAACCAATAAATACAGCCTTGGACAAAGTAGCAACCACTGTATTTGAAAGTTAACTGAGTAGTTTTATTGTGTAACCTTAAGTTATTTTATTGCCTAAACCGTAATGAGTCAGACTTCTACTTTTTTTCTGCCTTCGTCTAGCCCTATTCCTCACATCTTCTTCATCGATCCTGTGCATGTCCTCCTTCGCTACATCCATGAATCTTCTCTAACCTGTCTTTCTCCTGCTGTGGCTGCTCCATACTTGGCGTCCTTAGACCATTATATCAGCTATCTCACAAATGCACATGTCCGAACCATCTAAGCCTTGCATCTCTAGCTTTGTCTGTAAAACTGCTCAGCAACCTGAGCTGTCCCTCTGATATGCTTATTTCTAATCCTGGCCATCCTGGTAACTCTCAGTGCAAATGTCAAAGGAGTTTGCAAAGAAAAGCGTCTGGACTTCTTTAAGTTGCATGAAGACGTTTCACCTCTCATCCGAGAAGCTTCTTCAGTTCTAAGGTCAAATGGCCGAGAGTCCCAGATTTAAACCCAGTGGGAGTATCCCCCCCAAGGAGGGACAAAGGACCCCCTGGTTTACGACACCAACTGTCTGCCATCTATAATCCAGTTTTGAGTTCCCTCCCCAGACGCCTTAACGCCCACTCACATCCTGGGCCATCTGACCTCAGGAATTCACATGACAAGGTGGGGCCAGGTTTCACAATGAGCTCACCCGAAACCTTGGCTGATTAGGTCCCACACCCGCTTTCAAACCTTGGCGCATGTGATTAGAGGATCACCAGGGGGTCCTTTGTCCCTCCTTGGGGGGATACTCCCACTGGGTTTAAATCTGGGACTCTCGGCCATTTGACCTTAGAACTGAAGAAGCTTCTCGGATGAGAGGTGAAACGTCTTCAAGCAACTTAAAGAAGTCCAGACGCTTTTCTTTGCAAACTCCTTTGACTACGATGACCTGGATGAATGAGAACCTTCACAGACATATCTCAGTGCAAATCTGAACATCTTCAGCTCAACCTCCTGTCCTTCTGTCAGTGCCATCATCTCCAAACCATACATCATAGCAGGAGTCACTGCCATCTTGTATACATTTTCTTTTATTCCTTTCAGTCCTTCTGTCATTAATCGCCCCTGACACTGCTCTCTACCCACTCCACCTCTCACATGCTCTGTCTGTTGCTTTAGCTGGTTGATCCCAGGTATTTAAATTCATCTACCTTTGCTACCTCCTTGCATCTAAACCTGTCTCCTTCTCACTTCTACTCACTTACATTCCTCTTCTCTCTGCACATACCGCCACCTTCTAAAATTGTTCCTATAACTTTGTTTCTGCGCTTGACACAAATTGGTACATATGAGGCTGGCTATCTGTGATCAGAGGCACACATTAATAAAAACCCACAAAGTATCAGTAACACTAAAGGGAAAAATTAGCTGGTGCTAAGCACACATTCATACACCCTGCGTGCCTAACCACCTTGTGTAGTACTCTGGTAAATGAATGAGGGGGAATTCAGGTGTCAGTGTCCTGGCCAAGGATGGACTTGGGGGATGGGGATCGAACTGCTGACCTCCTGATTATTTGCTCTACCACCTGAGCTGCAGCCGCCCTACTAACAGATTAAAAGCTGTGACTGTTTCACAGACAGCTTCACTTTTTTAAAAAAAATAAAAATGACTCATGATTGCTACACATTTACTCCCTCCTGCACAGACTGGTTGCAAATGACGCTGTCAGTTTGTCCAGTATTTTCACTTCACTGTTGTCCTTCCTTTTTGTGTTACATGATGAGCACATTTGTGGTGAGTTGTGGTCTAGCTTTGGTGAGAAAACTAACTTCCAAGGGCCTTTTTAATGCTGTTCTCTCACATGTAAATCCTCTGCTAACAGATCCTGGGAGTGTGGCTTGCCGTGCGCTACAGAAACCAGAAGGATCCACGAGCAAACCCAAGTGCTTTCCTATAGTCTGTCTCACATCACGGCGCAGTAGGTGCAGTTTCAGATACACTGGTACACACAGAATAACCCCTCGGGCATATAAATACAGAGCCACAACAACCACAACACCAAATGGACGAGCGCACGCAGCACCTGGGGAAAAAAAAACACTGAGAAAAACAAAACGCACACACGTACACCAGAGACTGAGAAACTCCAACAATCTGTCCAGAAATGCAAGCTGGAAGACCTGGATACTTATGTGTGAAAGGATGAGAAGTGGTACTTGTCGGTATCACGACTCAGCCTTGATTTGAGTACCAGATTTCCCGATTGCACCAAGATTTCTCTGCATGCGTCCTCTCACGCCTGCACAGACCAACAGCCTCTTTGTTGATCTTGTTCCACAATCCAACCCAACGACTGTGCGGTGTCCAACAGATAAACTTGTATGCACCTTGACTTTTCCTCTAATGTAGTGCCACCTCTTAACGACAAATATACTCCTCCTGGTAATGTGATGTGTATCCAAACATGTCCCAGCATGATGAGAACGTCAGCAAGGTGGGTGAGAAGGCACATACTGGACATGTGGTGTAAAGTAGTTTTTGAAAGGGTTAAAAATGTATGTAATTTTTTTTTTTCTTTCACAAAAAATAGGAATTTGGATTAGGTAGTTTATTTTAGGAAATGTAGTTGCTAGTCTTTGAAGTTCAAATATTTATGAACTGTAACTGAGCCAACTAACTTCTAAATGCCGACGGGCTGCAGCCTCGATGTTGTACATAGTCTTTGCATACTGTAGTTCACAGAAAGTACTTGATGGGTTTGCTGTGTAGTTTCCCACCTCTTGCTATGAGGTTTGCCTGCAGTTTCGGAGTCTCCGAAAGCCTGAATTATCCTCACCTCTTCCTATATTTAACATTTTCTTCAGTGTCGCACAGTGACGTCGCTTAGCGTAGATTCTGGTTGTAGACAAGTGGATTAAGGTACATCTTGTTACCTTCTGTATAACTGGAAGAAATCTCAAAAACATAAAACATGAATAAGTGCTTTTCTTAATTTGAAGTAATCGAGTGAATTTGGCCAAATCTGTTTATTGAAAATCCAGTTTGGTTTTTATAGTGTTAATTGTGAGAATGTGCTTTTGGTTGCCATCTTTTCTCTTTTTCTTAAATATTTTAAAACTTGTGATTCTTTGGTGCAATTACTGTTTTGTTTGTTGCCATCAGCTTCTTTTTTTTCATCAGTGTTAAAATGCTTTGTAAAATGTGCTTGTTAAATATTTTCCGTATCTATTTAAGTTTAACGATGCACAGCCGTTTTGTTGTAGTTTTGATATCGCTTTGCTCGATATGGAACGTTTCCTGTTGATAAATAATTGCTCAGCCTCTCTTTAAACTTTTCTATTTTCCCCTCTCTTTTGAATTGCTTTTAACTTAAAGGACTAACGAGCTGTAATTACATGTCTTACTTGAACCTGTCGATTTTAATGATTACGGATTCCTCACTGCTGCTTTGGAGTTCTCGTCGTAAGCAAAACATTATGACAGATGTTAAGCATTATTATGCCATATATTACACCTCAGTTTGAATTTGTGTGCAGTTGTTATTCAAATGTTAGTTGAATTTTTGAGACTTAATTTTTCCAAATAATAAAAATCTCAAATTGGAAGCTGTTTTTCTTTGAGTCATTGTTTGAAGGACTGGGTCCACACTGGCCATGTTAGCTCTGATAAAGCCAGCCAACCTGATGGTTGCAATTCCACCAGACGCCCCACAGCAAGCCGACTGTAACGTGAAGCAAATGAGGGCAAAGTCAAAGATAGAAATGGAGTGGTCAATTTTCAAAATAAGATCCCTATCTAAATTCATTCCTAAAATGGTATTAGTGTGATCTGAATCACTAATGCAATGTCACGCACCCAAAGCCAATATATCTCTGCAGTTATTAAAACAAGACAATCAAAATAAATAAAAACTAAAAGCTGTTTCATCTTGCCAATAATCAACACACCTGTTTTACAGCGGTGCTGCTCTCACTGCTTTGTAAAGGTCTATTTAACATTCAATAAATTTTTTTTATATTACATATTTGTGGTTCCATTTGTTATAGCATTTTAAAGTAATAAGTAAGATCAAATAAATGACCATTTTAAAGGCCAATTAACTGTTAAAATCAAAGATTGGTATGAAAGATTTCCTGTTCTTGTGACAGCGAAGCAGTCTGTCCACTGGCTCATACTGGAGGGGGAAAATAAAGGTATTTATGAGACGTAAAGGGTTTCCATAGATAATTCTGTGGGAGGATTGTTAATGGTTCATCTGCCTGTCTGTGAATATCAGTCTCAGCTGATCTACTTTGGGTGGGATGTGACCAAAGTGTCAGCTGATAAGGACTGTACCATGTGAAATGAACTTTTCAGTCAAAAACAGTGGCTATTCTGAGCCAACCTGTCGGACAACTACAAAATCTTATTTAAAATATTTTTCTCCAGTTACTTTAAGTTCAAAGGAATCCCTTGTAAAAATGCACAATTTTAAAGTTTAATAAATGCATGATGTTTGAACTAAGTTCTTGGCAGCCCTTCTACAATTAGGGTTAAATTTTCTTTTGAATATAGCAGCCAAATGGAAAACCATTAAACAGAAAAACTGTAACGCTAAAGAAAAAACTTGTTTTGAATATATTTATCATAGTTTCTGAACATTGCAAAATAAAACTCAACCGTCATCATGGGTTGCCAGTGACCTGGAGGGTGATAAGGGAGTCGGCTGATGAATAATCATTAATAGAATTACTGACAAGGAGCATTTGTTAGGGTCCACGTGTAAATTGAAATGTTTTGGATCCTGTTTCAAGGCCGTCATTCAAGCTGAAGCAGGTTAGCAACACTGAGCTTGTTATCTGCATGCAAAAGGTCAGATTTCCGTGAGTTGTACCTTCCCGTTGTAGCGGTGCTCAGCTGATAGTCGGGTGGATTTCACTGACTCATCAGAGCTCTGTTCAAGTAAATCAATCTGCAGCCATTGTTCACTTGTGATTAACACCCCGAGGCATATTTTCCCCAGAACATTGCTGACCAGCCGATATTGTAACAGTGAGAAACATCTCATCAGACCCTATGTGAAAGCACCTTAAATAGGGTCAGCGTGAATCACATGCAAGCCAGACTTCAAGATAATATTCAATACAGGACGGCACCAGGGGCATTTTGTTACCTACGTAGACCTCTTGCCCCTCCTTTGCCCACCCATGTAAAAAATTTCTAGCTCAGCCAGGACGGCACAGTGGTTTGAGAGCACTGACTCACAGTAAGAAGGTCCTGGGTTCAAACTCAGAGGGACTGTCTTTCTGTGTGATCCCTGCTTATCTAGGGTGTCCTGAATTGTATAAGTGGAGGATAGATGTTAGTAGTAAAAAAGGCAGTGGATTAAATTCTGTGCTCCATATTAGACACAGCTCTGCAGGTATGACTCCTACAAATACCAAGGCGACTTGCTGACAGCTGCATCTATCCGTTTTCTGTCACTTATCCTGGTCTTGGCAGCAGTTTGAGGAAAGATGCCCAGACCTCCCTCACCCCAGCCACCTCCTCCAGCTCTTCTGGGGAGACACTGAGGAGTTCCTTAGCCAGCCAAGAGATGTAATCTCTCCAGTGTGTTCTGAGTCTGCTCAGGAGGCAACCTGGCCTGAACCACCTCAAATGGCTCTTTGATGAAAGGAGGCTCCACTCTATAGTTGAGGAAAGCCCAGACCCTCGCAGCCTTCATCAGCTGATAGATTTAAAGATTGTGACAAAGTAAACATTTTTACTGGGTACAGAAAGCTTTCATTTTAGCTTCTTCTTAATTTATTTATGCTGTCACTGTGTAAAGCAACCCGGTGGTGGAAACAATACGTTTGCACCTTCGTAATGGTAATGTGAATTTTTCCTTTAAAGCTGATTTAAACTGTGAAGCCAACTTACAGTTGAGACTTTTAATGTGCCACCTTTCGCCACATGATGGCAGTACAGAATCTGTGCAGCTGCCATTTCTTTTTCCGCCACTCACTGCTATTTCAGCCCTGCTCTGACATGAGTAAATACCTCAAGACAAGCAAAGAATCTCTACACAGAGGTGCCTTTTCCCTGTGACTGGCATCATACAGATTGATTTCCTCCCAGCTGAAGGTGGACTGCATCGACGTGGCAGCTGTGAAATTAATTCATTCTGGTAGTAGGTTTTGTTATATCCTGTGATATTCCTTCAGAAGGCCATTAATCCCTTTAGCTGGGATCGGCCCAGAAATGTGGTGGTGGTGGTGGGTGGGTTTGGGGGGGTGTAGTGTGGCGAGAGCAGAAGGAGAGCTCAAGAACACTCTGATAGGAGAATAGAGATAACGCACAAAGAAATTATCCTGATACCTTTCAACCAAGGTTATCCTAAATGAGGATAAACTGCTCTTCTGCCCTCATCTTAATGGCCCATGGCAGACTGTCACCAGCACCGCTGCCCCCCGCTTCATGAAAGGCGTGACCTAATCTCTGGTGCTGGATGAAGCCTGCCAGCAAGCACCTGCAGGTTCACTTTCCTGAGACGCAGGAACATTTATGTAAGTGAAATATGCCTGCTAAGGGCTTTGGGTCTTGAGTGTATCCGGTAGCTGGGAACCAGCATTTTAGAAACTGTCCCCTGTCCTGTCAGCGTGCTGTCCCAAGGGCCCGGTGCCAGTCCCCCACCCTGTGATGCATGTCCATATGCCGGGTGTATTAGTTTGGAGAAGCTGTGGAGAATCACACCAACAGGGATGGCCATCTGTCCTCTTACAGATATAGCATGGGCTCTGCAAGCACATCAAGACAGGATCTTAAAACATTTGGTCCATTATATCACAGCGCTCTGGTGAATGGATTTTACAAGGGCTTGTCCGTTAGGCAGAACTAATTATGTATAGCTTGTCAGCATGGGGCATGGTATTCAGATCAGTAGGGACCAACAAACTGCTTCCTGTTATATAGTATTTCCAGCAGAGGATACTCTACTATTACAACTAAAAGCCCTGCATTCAGAATCCACTGGAGTTCACAGTGCAAGGCTCAAAGATATATTAAACTATGTTTTTTCAAATTCAATATAAACAAACCAACCCCTAAGGTAAAAACAAACTGGCAAACCAAAGTTAAAAATAAACCTCAAGTACCGCAAGTTCCACTCAAACGGTTACTTTTTTAATGAAAGGTTCACGAATGCTGTTATTTTCTGCTCTGGGATGAAATAGTTGTGTCCGTCCCAAGGCTAAATTTGAGCACTAACGATGCAAATTTGATTTAGGCCACAAAATAAAAATCTTTTAATGAAGAGATCCAAAGAAATATGTTTGTCGGGTTGCACAAATAAAACATACTCTTTGGTATTAAGAGTTGTACAATTAGCTACTGATTCTGAAACTGGGGTTTAAGCCCATTCAAAGGGACATTTATAAAAATGCAGGGTCACAACATGATAAATGTTGAAATGTAAAAAGTAAAGATAAATGTTCATTTTGGAAACTTTATCATCATATAAATTCCCAGTTCATGTATATACTAAAACATATGAACTTTTACTTCATATGTTTTATGAAATACATGATATGATAAAATATAACATATAATAAAATATAAACTGACCTCACAGACCCTGTATTATGACGTCTCAGACTCACAGAGGCACCAAAAGACCCCAACAAGCTGTTAGTTTAATGGAATATAGTGCTTAAGAAATTTATGTGACCACCTATAATACAACAAACAAACAAAAGCAAAACACAAATATTTTAGAAATCTGTCAGAAACGTGTTTAAAAGTAAAGATATCGCGTTTTTATATCCAAATTTGAGGCGACGCTGGACTTCTCTAAGTCAAAAATTAATGAAGCACATTCAACCGTTAAAACTAATTTTTTCTGTTCAGGGAGCCAAATAAAAAACTGTAATTTGGCATCTTAATCAAAAGATAATGAGCGTTTTTCAGCATTTTAGTAAACCAGTAAATTTTAAAATTCATGGACAAAAACAATTATATTCTATCATTAAAAACTTTATTTTGATGAAAGAGTTTGCTCCTACTGGTGGATTAATCATTACAGCAACACTAAAAATTATTTTGGTAATTACCAAAAGTGTTAATTTAGCTGTGGTATAAACCTTAGATTCAGTGGTATTCTAATAAATTTGTCTTTATGCGTTTTACATACCTGGTGCATCAATGGTGAAAGTTTGTCTACGATGTTTGGAGTTACTGAGAATAAACCTGTATGCTTTTATTGGGTCTGTATCTAGATTCTTCCCACAGCTCAGCGAGGACAAACAGGAAGGTAAATCATTCTCATCAGTTAAGAGAGACAAACAGGTCAATATTGCCTATCAATAATGAAACAGAGCAGGGATGCATGTTGTTAGATCTCAGATGGAAGGGCAGTGCAGGTGATGTAAGGAGTTATTCTGAGCATTCAGGCCTTGAATTGGTATTTCACTTTCATAAGATATTCCATTTTCATGCCTTCACCTCCACGTGAAGAAATAATCCCCAAATTATTTGGTTATGGGAGATTCTCTGATTTATTTTGCCTCACCAGTAGCAAAGAAATTATTGAGATCACTTGCATCATTTATTAACCACTGGGATGATTATCCATTTCTTAAACTGTTATTAATCGTTATTAATCTTTTTAGTAACATTTACAACTAGTTTCCACTCAGGTAAAAGTAATTCAAGCATTCAAGTTAGCTAAGAGTGAAGAATAAACCAAATTGTTTCCAAAAGCTAACACAAGATTTTAAGGTATAAAAAGATTGTTAAAATATTTAGAAATGTGTAGAGACTTTTAAATGTGTGGCATTAATAAATCAACCATTTCAACAGTTAGCAAAACGTATTAAATGTTGAATGAATAAATATTCAAATATATACTAAAAGTTTCAGTAAATTTGATGAAAGTAATGAATTTAGTATGTTAGCTAAAAGTAACAAATAAAATATTTTAGCATGTTAGCTCCAAGTAACAAAATTAGCTCAAAGTGTCAGAGTTGGTAAGCTCTATTAACATATTTAGTATTTTAGCTAAAAGTAACAAAACATTTTAGTGAAATAACTACAAGTAACAAAAATAACTCAAAGTGTCAGAGTTAGTAAGCTCCTTAAAAGTAACAGATTTACTAAGTTAGCTAAAAGTAATGAATAAACTATTTTAGTAACATTACAACTGTTCAATTAGCTAAGAAGAATACATGTGTATAACTGAATCATTTTAATAAAAAATAATTGCTAAAAAGGTTAAATATTTAAATTGAACAGCTAAACAGCTCAAAGAATTAGCTGAGATCACAAGAATAAAGAATCAAATAGTTTGCCAGCTATGTTTTTGTTGGAGGGACAGACCGACAAGGATACAGGAAACAAAGGACACCCAAGTGGAAACAAAGACATGAAATATATTCAAATCCATGCATTTCAGCATACATGTTACTTCAAAATAAGTCTGGATCACTGCTCCAGAAAACACAAATTTATAGTTAAAATGTTTTTACTTTTTGTGTCAGTCTGCTGTTATATTATAGACCTATCAGGAAAGTAAACACTGTATTTAAGAAAACTTGGATGGCCCTGTTTTTGCACACAGCCTGCTGAAGCTACAACTTTTATTTTAGTGAAAGTAATAGATAATAAGTAATAGATTAACGTCTCAGATAATTAAAATTAATGGATAAGCCATACAAATGCTTTCATAAGAATAATGAAAACTGTTCAAGTAGTAACTTGGGTAAAAGTAATGCCTTGTGATATTTTTATATCTAAGGCTACCAGACAGATGGTTGAAATGTCTGGTTTTTCCCACTCCAAGGTAGTTATACAAACATCTAATGAGAGCAACCAAGCAATGATTAATAAATGGCGTGGTGAATATGCTGGGACAATATCAGTCTAACTGACATATTTGGAAAATAGTGGGTGGTGTTGGTGAGGAGGTAATTTAGCTCAATTGACAGTCTGTTGATACATCAGAAGAAGAAAAAACATTTGGGAGCAAGCGCTGCAGTTGATGGGCAATATAAAGAAAATAGTTTTAAAAATGAGTTACAGGAGGCAGAGAAAGAATGGGGAAGGGAAAGGTAGAAGATGAGTTGAGGAAATCAAGTTTACACATCATTAAACATAAATGTTAGTAGCCTACTTTACCCCCCACAGCATCATCATAACAAGCCCTCCCACACAATGTAATAGTTTATTTGCAAAATCATTTATTTCTGTGCTGTGTAATGCTAATTTATGTTAGAAAAATCACGAGTGTTACACCTTTTTCCAGCGCTCTGTATGAAAACAATGTGAGCATACTGAATTTGACCAATTTTGCGATGGTCAAAAATCTATAAACAAGCACCTGGGCCGCTCACTTGCATCCCGGCTTAATCATTACCTCGCTGCAACAGCGCACATACAAATATAGCTGTAGATACAAGGAAACGGTGGCGTGATAGCTGAAGTCTGGCACCGTATCTCAAAACAAATGTTACGCTTAAAATAAATCCATAACTGTAACAAGCAGAGTGTGAAAAATCAATCAAGATCAATGTGACAGGGGATTTTGTGGGAAGTGCTGCCACGGTGGAGAATACAAAGTGTGCGAAAGCGAGAGAGGGAGACGCAGTGAGGCATCTTCTTCTCTGAAAGCTGCAGATTAAAGTGACCTCTTGACCTGAGCCTCTGATGTTTCCCTAATTACCTTGTCGCACCATCCTGATAAAAAGCAGCGCGGCGGCTTCCTCCTCTCCTCTTTACAGCATCATTTACAGCCTCACAACCTGACACAAGGACAACGCCTGTGGAGCGACTGGCCAACTCTGAGAGTTTTGTGCAGATATTAATAGAGATTTTAGGCATGCTGAGGTCCACTTTATAGAGGATAAGTCTGTATTACAGAGTAGTGGGTGGTGTGTGTTGGCTCAAATGTAATGAATTCTAATCTCATCTCAGGGTCTGTTAGTATCAAGTATCAATAAAGGAGCAGCCTTGGTTTATTCATGTAAATTAAAAATATAACATACTATGTAAGTCTTATTTCAGAAGCAAATTACAGGAATATTTATCAGAACTTTATATTTTATATTGTTGGAGTTTGAAAACTGATGCACTGCTCACTAAAAATATATATTTTTCTGTTGTGTTTGGTTAAACTGTAGCTGTTATTACGCACAATCATGCATTACCAGTTACTGAATGTCAGTTTATTTACATATCTCCAATTCACAGCAACAGGCATCTTAAAGCTCTTTATATTGTAAAGTAAGGAAGAGAGAGAATGCCAACAATCTGATGATCCACTATGAGCAAGCACTTGGGAATGGTGGGGAGGAAGAACTGCTTTTTAACAGGAAGAGAGCGGCTGAAAGGACCAGCAGTAATCTGCCATGACTGGTTGGAATGTGAAAAGAGACAGAAGCAAAGAGAGATCACAGATACTGACAAAAAGGCCAAAACAAACATGAGCCTAATCATATAGTATTTAATTTTGAAGTAAAGTAAAACATTTGAGTATTGCTCAGCTTCAATGAAAGAACAGCATTTTTGTCGAAGACAGGCAATTTGACAAAAGCTTGTTTAATATTTAGTTTTTTCGCATTCTCACACATCAGTTCCTTTGCAAAATTAATTGAACAAACAAATAATAATAATAATGATATTCTGTAGAGTTACAGTCAGGACCTCCAGCCTTTAGAACATTTAAGTTCACTTACAGCAACTTACACATTCTTCTGCTTGTTGTTGGAGTTTGTAGGATTCATACATTCAGATAGGAAGTTATTCTTCTTTAAGACAAGCACTTATAAATTGGTCATTTTGAACAAAAACATGAGAAAAGTACATTTTTGTCAGGGCACAAGGCTCGGAGGAATTTACACATTGAATACTTTGTAAAAAAGTGACATGAAATTCAGAATTTTCCGGGTCCAAACTTTCTGTGTATTGTATATACACACCAAATGTTTTGTGATAAATTCTTCCTCAAAAAACACACTGTGAAAAAAATGACATCGATGTCAAGCGATGATGATGATGAGCTGGTCCTGATGTTTCTAAACAAGATGAGGAAGAAATTGAGTTTCTGGGTTCATCCAGTTCTCAGGAGAAGACAGCAGCAGGGAGAATTTCATGGTTTGATCCAGGAGTCGAGGCTGTATCACAGCTGTATTCGTCAGTGGAGCAGTTTGAACTCTCGTTGGCAGAGTTGGGACCACGTCAGAGAAATGCTTTTAAAGAGTCGATTGACCAGGAGCAGCATCTAGTTGTGTTTCTGAGGTGAAAAGGTATTATTTTGCTATTGGTATATTGAGCTGCGGTGCACTTGTTACCGAATGCAGTGGTACGATTCGTCGGAACTGAAAAAATGAGCTTGGTTCCAAAAAATAGAATAAAATAATGCCACGTGCTCGATGTGAATGGCTGCATAAAGAATAGGTGAGCCAGTAAAATATTTTTAACACACAAAATATTCACATAGATTTTACACGTCTGGTGTGTGAAGCCCTCGAGTGTTGGATCCCCTCTGAATCTGAAACTTCTCTGCCTGAAGCTGAAGCATTGTTATCCAGAGGTTAGCGACTGGGTGCCCTTCCTCTCCCCACACGTCTTCTTTGCCCCGCTATCTGTTTAAATCTTCACATCCACGATTTGGATGATAACTTTCAGTGTCAACTCCGTAATTCTCCAAACTTCTGTTTTGTGTTTTACTGTTATGATTGTCATGTTTTGGTCCACCGCATTCATCAGATCTTGCAGATCTGTTTCTTAAGGTGGACTGAGTTTGAGTTCTTCAACAACTCCAAGGTTTGGTAGCTATATACTTCTTATTAGACATTAGAATATTCTCTGCTTTGTAGTTTGCATGTTGATTAGCTTTGCTGTGCCCTTCTTCTCCTCTTAGCTCATGATGGATGTTCTTCTCCATTTATTTTCCAACACAGAAGTGTTTTACTATGTTACTAGATGTGTAACAATGCCCCTCGTCATACAGCAATGAAAACACAGCCTGAGGAAATATCTTTTTTATTGGCAGAAATAATGTTAATAATCATTTGCTTGATTAAATAAGGTTTACATTTGCCTGCATCAGTTTCTGGTACACAATGGTATTACACAAAAGTATCGTATTTTTCGGACCATAAGGCGCATTAAGCGAAACAAAACAGTCAGAAGAGTCAAACTTTACTCAACTCATTCTTCTTGCTTCCTCCACTTCTGTACCATTGATTCATTAATGTTGAAATCTCTCGCAGCTGCTCTATTCCCATGTTGTTGCAGTATATTAATGACTAACCTCGTATTGTGGATGGATTATCTCAGTTGTTCTCCTGACTGAAGTTTGGTCCGTTTACAGCATCCTGCCATGCGATTGCATTTGTCCCTAACCATCGGGAACCCTCACGTTAACTTTTATTGAGTGAAAAAAAAAGTTTGTGTTCATCCTCCAGTTCATCCACTGTGTTTATGTTATGCTAACATAGCTGTGTCGCTAGCGGTCACGTAGCATTATATTATATCATTATATACCAGCTAGCCCAACTTCAGTAACCCTACAAACATCACTGCTGTTTAGTTATAGCAGAGCTGTGCGTTTTAAATTTTTCCGAAATCTCTCAGTCAGAACATGCTTTATCATGTTTAGGTGAAAACTAGCGAGCTAACTTCCTGCTAACTTCTAACGCCGTTAAATTTAATAAATGGTGTTTTCATGGATGCCTGGATGTTAAACTTAATTGTTACACCTACGTCTTACAAAGTCATACTAAAACAGATTTTTGAGCGCCATGTAGCACATAAAAAAATAAGGCGCACTGTCGATTTTTGAGAAAATTAAAGGATTTTAAGTGCACCTTATAGTCTGAAAAATACGGTACAGCCCAGCCCTGTCTCTACTGCAGTTGCTATCTCTTCAATAAAATAGAGAGACATAGAGTCAAAGTGGTTATGTCTTTACATTGTGTTCAAAGCATTTGGTGATTGGGGATGTTTTAATCCATTTTTACACACAAGACTTTAAAGTAAGCACCTTTACAAGTGCTTCAAAATAAGTAGCATTAGTGGTGCACTCAGAAAAAGGGATGCAGTTAAAGTCTATTTCTGTCCCTTCATGTACAGTCTACATCTACATGTCCCATTGGTTTAATAATTTGACCTCAAGGTAAATATGTGAAGAGCAGAGTTTAGCTTTTACTGTTTATTTGTGTTGAATAGAAAACATTTGATCCACATCAACACGTTTAATTTTGTACATGTTTTGTGTATTTGGAGAATTGTGGTTCAGAGGTTAACACCATTGCCTCAAGGCAAAAGATACAATAAGCTGCTTTATTTTCTGAGACTCAATTATTCGTTCTAGTATTGGTGGTAGTTATTTGAAGCCAACTTTTGCTGTGGCCCTCTAAAAATAACCTGCAGCAAAAACACTGAATAAGAAACTGTATTTATAGTGGTTCTGACAAAGCTGGCCCATACCTGGCTTTATTTTTGCTGAGAACCTGTGCTCATCCACCTACCATGTTGGGGTGCCTTTGAGCAAGACCCATAGTGTCAAGCCTTTGAATATACTTTGGAAAAAGGGCAGAAAACGTTCCCAAAAAAGAGTTAGATGAGAAGGCTGATATCACTGTTTATACAGTAGATATGAAGCCACAGCCGGCAGCAGCAGCAGCAGCTATGTTCAGGACTGTTTCTTGGCGAGGGCTTGGCTGGGACTCCCGCCAAGAAATAGTCCTGCTCAGACATAACCCCACATAAAACCGCAAATTCTCTTTTTCACACGTTTTGGTTTTTGTTGAAGTATCAGATTGGCATATTTAATGGCTCATCAGACACACAGTGACTCTGAGTATCGATCTTCATGGGACATTTTGTTTTATGACATCTTTGTGGTAATCTTTTTCACATTTGTGGCCGTTTATTTCTCTCTGTTGACATATTGCGCATTTGTGGACATTTTCCATGTCTTAATTTTAATTTTTATCTGTTTCTGTGGTATTATTCATCCTAATGTCCGTTTGATTGCCACCTTGTTTTGTGTTTGTGTCTCTTTGTGGTCTTTTTGTAGTTTTGTTGTCATTTTCTCTTTTTATAAGTGTTTTTATAGGGTCATTTTATTTAATGTGGCTGCTATAAGCACCTCTTTCATCGTTTGTTATCTAATTATAGTTGCCTTGGTCTCCTGATGAGGGATTTTCGACGTTATCAAATTTATCAGTAGCTTTTTTTTGCAGATCTGTGTGGTCATTTGAAGCCTTTTCATGTTGAGTCTCTTTGCAGTCCTTCAATGTTCTTTTGTTGTTGTTTTCGGTGTCCTTTGTGATGGTTTTCCTCTTTTTAATGTCATTGTGTGTCTCTTTGTAGTTGAAATGTGTGGCAACCGCCTGACTTTGACTCCAAGCTCTTTACAACTCTGTAAAGTTAACAGTGGTAACTTTGTCTTCGTGTTTGTCCACTTTCGTTTTCTAATGATTTAAAGCCATTTTGAGTCTCTTTGTGAGCCTTTCATGTCTTTTCATGGTTAACTTGTTCTCTTTTGTGCTGAACGGCCTCATTTTTCCATCTTGGAAAACGGGGCGACCGTGGCTCAGGGGGTTGGGAAGCGTATCTGCAACCGGAAGGTCACCGGTTCGATCCCTGGGCTCTCTGTCCTGGTCGTTGTGTCCTTGGGCAAGACACTTTACCCTACCGCCTACTGATGATGGCCAGGGCAGCTGTGGCTACAACAGTAGCTTGCCTCCACCAGTGAGTGAATGAATAGTGGCATTGTAAAGCGCTATATGAAATCCAATCCATTATTATTATTGTTGTGGTCCCCTTGTAGCTCGGTTGACAATTTGTGTCTTTTTTTGTTTTTTGTTTCTTTATGGTCATTTGTTGTGCATAACATTTCAAGTCTTTCATTGGTCCTTTTATGTATTTCCACAGTAGTCTTAATCTCTTTGTTTGGTAGTTGCCCTCTTTGTTGTCATATTATTTCTTTCTGTAGATCTTGAACTCTATTCTGTCCATCTTTTTTGGCCATCACATGTCTCGTCACCATTGCAGTGCTCTCTTTATGTGATCACTGATCATCACAGTTGTGTTGGTCCCTTTGTGTCATGCCTGGCCACTATTTGTTGTCATTGTTTGTCTTTTTGTTTCAGTCTCTGTAGCTGTGTTGCATCGTTGTATGGTCATTCTGTGACTCTGGTGATATTTTGAGCCTCCTTTTGGCTCTTTTATCTTTCTTCACTGTTTTTGTAATGTATAACACTTTGCATGTGGTGCCAGTGACTGTTTGACTCTCTGAGCCCTGTGGGCTAATTCGGTAATCCAACCATGACCCTCAAAGAGGCCTTTACAACTCTGTGAGTTAACATAGTGGTCTTCTTTTGTGTTTCTTGTCATTTTGTGACTCTATGAGTCTCTTTTTGGTCCTTTTATGTCTTTTCATGGTTGACTTATTTTCTTGTTGCGATGACTGGCCTCATTTTTTCATCTCTTTGTGGTCTGCTTGTAACTCTGTTTGCTTTTTGCATCTTTTTTGGTCATTTGGTTTGTGTGACTTGTGACATTTCAGAGTCTCGTTGTTGTCCTTTCATATCTCTTCATTGTTGTCTTGGTCTTTTTATGTGTTGCCCTGTTTTGTTGTCATTTTGTGTCATTTTTCAGATGTTTTACTGTCTCCAGCTGTTTTGAGTCTCTGCCTGACCATCTTCTTCCTCTTTAATGTCATTTTAAATCTCTGTGTTCCTTCCATGTCTCTTTGTGGTTGTCTTTGTCTAAGTGACAGATTACCTCTTTTTGTCCTTTTGTTTCTCCTCAGAAACAACTCTGTGGCTGTTTCGCATCTCTAGGTGGTCATTTTGAGTCTCTTTGTGGTTACATGTCTGTCCATCATTGTTGTGATCTACTAAATGTGATCATTAATTTGCTTTTGTTGTCATTTTCTCTATTTTGTTGGTGTTTCTTTGTGATTAGTGCTTGTTGCAGTTTCTGTGGTCCTTTTGCATTTCATCATTGTTATTGTTCTGTTAGTGTAATTGTTTTGTGTTGTCGTTTCGTGTGTCTTTACAAATGTTTCTGTTGTTGCAGCAGTTTTGAGTCCATGTGGTTATTTTGTCTCTTTTTATTTTTCATTATCTCTTTTTCATTGTCACCGTGTCTCTATTTAGATGCTTTAGTCTCACCAGCTGTTTTGCATCTCTACAATGTCAGTTTTTGAGACTTTAATGTCATTTTAAGTCTTCATTTATTGTTGTATTTTCCTCCTTTTTGTGAGGAATGATATATTTTTGTTCTCACTTTATGTTTTTTGTAGATGTTTCAGTCTCTGCACCTGTTTTTTGTCACTGTGTGGTCATTTTAAGTCTCCTTTTGTGTATCTCCACAGTTATCTTGCTCTCTTCCAGTGATGATTGGCCTCTTTTTACTGTCCTTTTGTGTATCTTTGTATATGAAATATCTGACACTTTGCACACACACCCTCTGACTCTTTAGCTCTGTGGACCCTGTTGGCTTGTTCAGTAATCCATGCGTTACTGTCAGACAGGATTTTATAACTCTGGAAACCTTGTGGCATCTGTTTACACTGTGAGGTAGAAGTGCAGCATGTATTTGACAGACCAACACAACATCTTGCCAGATGATCCTGCAGCAAAAGTTTGGTACAACTTTTTTTTTGCCAACCCTGCACATTGTTGTTGTGCTGAATCTCACTACAGGGCTACAGTGGGTATGAATGTGGCTCAAACTAGTTCTTTTAAGGTTCAATACTCACTCCTGGTTGTGAGAAGGAGGCTTAGAAACTGCATTAAGAGTTTAATTTTGGGAGTGAATAAGTAAAATGTGGTCTCAGTATTGCAGAAATGACCCTCAGGCAGAGTGGTGCTGTCAGGGTTGGAAAAGGTAATGAAAAAATCTGGAAAGGACCCCAGATATGACGCCAGAGGCAAGAAAAGTGACTGCACTTGAGTACAATTTAGATTACTTGTACTTGATTCAGCAGTTTTGTTAGTAGTTTGATTTAAGCTTTGTTGTATTAAACCAGTTGATTTCAGCATTTTTAAATTACAGCGTTTTACCAAAAAGCAGTGTCTATTTAACTCATAACTCACGAAGAGTTATTAGCTCTTTCCACCCAAGAGATGTTTAACATTTAAGATGACTTAACTATCAAATTACACAATATTTCACCACACTAAATACTGGAGGGTTTGTTTAAAAGAACTGTCACAACCTTTTCCTCTTTGCTCTATTGATTATCTGTACTCTTCAAGTTATACTGATGTATGCTGTCTTTGCAGTGCATTTCAGGCAAAGCCAGACAGCCAGTTAACATGTAGATGTTCCAATAAACCGACATGTCCTTGATTTCTTTGCAAGGTTTACTGAACAAATATCAGCGGAATAAAACTGAAAGATCACAGAAATATACAAGCATATTGCTCTATGCAAATGACAGCAGATTCAGCAAAATAAATCAAACTAGTTCGCAGCTTACCGAGAAGGCAGAACACACCATTAATGAGCTAGCTTACTTAAGATGGCACCTTCCAGTTAGCTTCTTCAAATTAATAAGATTTAAAACGTCAGAGGAAATAAGAAACACTATGACAGATCAATCACTATCGAGCTATCAAAAGTAGTAATGGAGCTGATTACAGGCAAATAAACTCCAAGGCACAGCACGGGTGCAGCTGCATTCTCGGTGGCAAGCTAACACTCCAATGAGAAGCTACAAAACCGGCCCTGTCATTACAAAGAAGGGCCACTAGGAGGCAGCATAAACAAATCGGGTCACATAATCAATCATTTAAGTCGAAACATTTCTGTTAAAGACAGCACATTGTTGTACGTGCCCAACAGTTTCTGCTTGTTAAATGGTGACATATTGACCCTTTTTCTGGCTTCGGGTGTCTCCTGCGTTAGATGAGGCTGCAGTGATTTTTCTCTTGGTTTTAACAAGACCCGAGCGGCCAAAGCTATTCAGAATTAGTTCTAAATCGTGTTTCATTAGCACCGATAAGCACGTTTGAGCTAAATGCCTTGCCATTTTAATGCCTCATGAAAGAATTGCTAGAGCTTAGATTGTGATTTTTTCACGAGGCATTACAGTGTTTGGGCTCGTCATGCAGATGTAGTTTGGTCTGTTTTCTGTGTCTTCTTCCTCCCATAGGGTGGTGTTTGTGTCCACACACTTTAACCCCCATCCTGCTTTTACTTCATGTGTTTATAACCATGTAGCTCTAACCATTATTACCACACCTCTGCAGCTGTGCCTGTGTGTTGTTTGAGACTGTTTTCATTTGTGCAGCTAACTCATGCTTTAGTTATTAATTTACTACAAACCTTCATCCAAAAAAGGATAGGATTTGGCTAATATTTCTGTCTTTGAAAAAAAAAATTCTTAGACATGAATACAGGACAGATTTTTATGCACCATGTTTATCGGGACTCATTAACACAGTCTTTGGTTGTGTTGTTTGCCTTGGGGCACCTGTGGTTCAGGTGGTAGAGTTGGTTGTGTACCAGTCGGAAGGTCAGTGGAGTGATCCCCGACTCCTCCAGTCCATGTGTCGAAGTATCCTTGGGCAAGATACTAAACTCCGAGTTTGCATCCATCCAAGTGTGTGACTGGCTGAACAAGTGCTGTGAGTGCTCAACTGAGTAGAAAGGTGCTATATAAGTACCAGACGGTTTACTTTTTAGGACACTGAGATGGTCTAATCACACCTCAGTGATTATCATGAAAAACTTATTTAGGGTTAGCCAATAGAAGTACTTGATTAGATTTAGAAATATATGCTTCAGCCTGACATTTTTTAAAGGAATGTTCCGCACTGAAGAGTCTGGCCAGAATAGGTGCTGCAGATACCAAAATAGCCTCTGTCTCTGTTCAGATTCCGGGGTTTCAAACTTCTACTCGCTTTCAAGAAAAAAAACGGCACAATGTTCATGAAGATGCATGGCTTACTTTTATGTGACTTCTTTGTATTACGTGTAATATTTGTGACAAATGACCACTGAGCAGCGAGTCACCGCAGGCAGAGACAGGATTTAACACAGCCCACGTTTTCTTATTTTTATTTATCCAAGTTTAAATTTAAAAGCTTAAGGTGAAACCTCTCCACCAACTTCCTCCTTGGTGTTTCCAAGAACCCTTAAGTGTGTCCCAAGGGGTCCGAACACCCCGGAGAAGTCAAAGGAGAAAACAGGTTGCACTAAAAATCAGCACCCACACTAAAACACAGTTACAAGTGTGGCTAATATTGTGTCTTTATCTTACAGCATCTGTCCACGAGTAGCTGCCCAAGTGCCTGAAAGAAGGAATTACACAGATCAATACATAATCAATAAATATTTGAAAGCATGCTTCTTAATGTGCAAATGTTTTCTTAAAAATGCAGAGTGCAAATATGTCCGGAAAAGTGTCCACTGGGGTTAGGGTTACCTAAAACAAAGATACATATTACTCTAAACAAGTAACGAAACACCTTCGTTACATCTTGCACCTCCTTTAAACGGAGTTTTTCTTCCAAGCTGCTTCTTTAAAAAGCTTCATCGGAACTTGTAGGTTAATCTTTGCTAGAGTTTTAGTCGGGTGTCCCCAGCAGAGGGGTCCTGGTGCGGGTTTGTACTTCGCGGGTTCCCGGCGCATGTGGCCGCAGCGCGCACGTCAGCAGAGGGAGATCAGCACCCTGGACAGCGGCGCTCGGTCAATAATAAAGCAGCCAGAGCTCCTTCCCTGCCCAGCCGCTGGGAGCACGGCGAGAGGCGTTTCAACCATCGGGAGACGGACGGATAGCTGGAGGAAAAGCAGCGACGTGTTTACGGGATGACAGTCTTTTATTTTTTTTTCTCCTCTCTCCCTGTTCCGGAAGTAGCTGCTGCGTTGGTTCAATCTCCAAGCCGACCATTTCGAGGAGGAAAATCAGCGCCAGCAGTATCATCACCACCATCTATCTGATCCAATAATCAATGCCATTACTGCTGTGTAATTGCTATCGGAAACGAAGACATCTTCACGCGTCTTCCCCGTCTCTCTCTCTCTAATTAGAAAAATCGCAGGGTGCCTTTATTATTCTGCCTCTCTCTGGCATTTCAGCGTTGCCTCCCGTGTTCTGGGCTTGCAATGAAATGCTGATGGACATCGAGCGAAGATGGGAAGCACGGGGCTTTCGGGTGTTTTTGTGCTGCCGTGTTTCCAGCTAGGCTGCTGAGAGAGAGAGGGGAAGAGAGACGGAAAGAAGAAATGCAAATGCACAGGATTGTGTTTTTGATGCCGACGTGGATTGTCGGGGTGAATGGCACGGATTTTTCGTGGATCAAGCCGGGGCTTTACAAAAAGGAGATGAAATAGAGAGAAAAGGGGGAAAAGGGGGACCATGATCTGACGCTTGGGATGCTACAGTGAGAGGGACAAAAAAAAGACATTATAATCACATTCAGATCAAACTTCCATTTCATCTTCCGCACCCTAATTTTTCTCCTTTTCTATTTTTATTGGATTATGATTCTTGACAAGAGTCTCAGATGTGGCTGTGTGGATGGCATGTCGTTGTATTTTACATCCCATCTTATATTTCCTGGCTCTGTGTTGCTCTCTCCTCCACTCGTCCACTCTCTCGCGGTCTTCTGCTTCGGGTAGCAAAAAACATGTAGGCTGTTTTTTTTCTTTCTGTCTTTCGTTCTTTCTTTCTTTGCCGCGAGCCTCAGTGCGTGTGGAAAACAAAACCAAACAAAGCAAAACAACAACAACAATAACAAAAGGTGTATTTGAGAGCGCAGGAAAATGGACCGTGGAAATCAAAAACCGTGCAAGTTGTAATGTTTTCTGGGGTGCGGTGGAAGACGCAGATAGACGGCGTTTGCTGAGTTGTTTGAGTAATGAATATTGAAAGAGTGTGTCGGCCAGCTGAAAGGGAAAATCTTTCATCCGCATTGGCTTAGACACACATGCCATCAGTGGGGCGAGAGCCTTTATCTCCTCTCTGGATTTTCCAATTAGCAGTTGTGGCATCGTAGAAAATACTACAGTAACCATGAACATATCGGATGTATGAATAATAATAATAATAGTAATAATAATAACAATAACACAGGGAGAGGAGGGGAGACAAAAACACTTAATTTATTTATTTCGGATTCTTTATGTGGCCAAACATGTTCAAGTATCGAATCCGCATGTTTTTTAATGAACTGAAAGTCCTGGTGTTTATGCGATCCGATTCAAGACAGTCCAGCTCAGACACAGATAGACGGTCCAACACCAACACCAACACCACCATGCGAGGTCTGGGGATGGGCGGCTGCGGCTGGCCGCCTTTCGTCGACTGCCATTCCCGGGACGACGAGGAGGAGTACTACGGCAGCGACCCGCGGCCCCGGAGCCTGGCGTTTGAGGAGAAGGAGCCCAAGCTGCAAGTGGGCCTGGACGCCGTGTCCCTGGCCAGCACCGCCAGCAGCCTGCGGACCCCCCAGTGCCGGATCTGCTTCCAAGGCCCAGAGCAGGTAGCAAAAAAAAACAACAAAAAAAACCCAGTGAGGTTCCTGATGCTGATGCCACGTCCTGCGTGGACGGCGGGCGGGCAGGCAGCGTGTTTGTTTCACATTTCACACTGCTTTGAATGAGCCTTTGTGGGGCTGTGGAGAGCCATTTCACCATGCATGAATTGTTCCAGATCAGGAGGGGGTTTAGGAAGTTGCTCCTTTTTTCCCAAGTCTAATCTACCATTTTGATATACAGCGGAATTTTGAGATATATATATATATATATATATATATATATATATATATATATATATATATATATATATATATATAGGTGTATGTATACGGAGTCTCTACTATTACCATCCTGTCCTACATTTGTATCTCTCCCACCCACCTTCCCCTCCAATACATCCTTTGGAAAAAGATAATCTAAGATGAGGCCAAATCATTTTTTTTTTAAAGTTTTATTTTTATAGCCTAAAAATCACAAATTCGCCTCAAGACATTTTTACAGTCTGTGCATCCAAGCACACTCTCAGTCCTCCCAGCTTCAAATTAGAGGCGACTATTGTCCTTCTTCTCTCACCCCCCCTTTTTTTGGAAAGATGATTGCTCAGTGATCTGGTTATCTAAATAACACTGTTTTCATAAGTAAGCTAATCAGAAAGGCAGCAGTTCCCACACATCTGAAATCCGGCCAGCATAGCAACAAAGAAAGTTAGCCAATTAGGCCTGCAGGATGACAAACAGAGTGAGAGGCACTGAATATGCATGAGTCACAATCATTTTGTAAATGTAAATCAACTGTCCCCCGTCCGCATGTGTCACAGAACACGATGATCAACTATTGATCTTGTGATGATCACAGTTCCTGGTCAGACAATGGTGTCGGCTGTGATGAATTTGTCACACGTTTTCTATTATTGCTTCTATTTTTCTCCTCCTACTTTCCAGTTCTTGGGCCCAAACAAAACAATAAGTAGTGCGTAGCTTTGGTCTGTGGCCAAATGTTGGTCTCACCAGATGTGTGGAAACCTGTGCCGGCTGGATCAGCAGGTAGCTCCGAAGCCTGAGATAATTAGAAACCCTGTAAATCCTGTAGGAGCACAGATGGATATTACCATTTAGTCACTTCCCTAAGATAGGCGTATAGTGTTATTACAGCCCATGTGCTAATTTATGACATCTGCCTGAGAGTTTGTATTGTGAGAGCCACAGGACTGAGTATAAATCACTTCAGCCTTGTTTTGGATACAAGGCAATTTGATGTTACAGACAGGGATCGACCCCAGGTTGTTGTCTTGCCCACTCAAACATCTTCCTTTAATAAAAGGTTCATGTTTTGGGCTCTGGGCTCTCCGGCAAGGTGACTCATCGTGCAGCATGGCTCTGAGCTGCCTCTTTTAGCTCCAGACAAAGAGCAAGCAAACAAAGCACTGAGGGAAAACCCTGAACTACACTACTACATCAGCTCCTCATGCTCATATTTGCTTTTATTTTGCCTCCACAGCACTCAGCTTTCTACTCAAAGGGAAAGTGCCTCATACCTCCATGGGTGCAAGGTGTGTGTGTGTGTGGGGGGGAGCTCACGTTTGCCATTTCATTGTTATTTCATTATTCAAGCAGGTCACAACAGGGGCCGGGGATCATGTCGCTGTCAGCGGGCCAATTACCTACAGACATAATCACTTTCCTCTGTGGGTTGCATTGAGCACGAATCCTTATTAACTGTCTGTCAAAGGTGTCAGCGGGCGCCGCGGTACAGTCGCTCGGCCACTGATTCCACTTAACGCAGTCTGGATTCACAAAAGTCGTCGCAAAAGGGCTTGCGGGGAATTACTGGCTTGTTGGTGTAAGAGGAGGTGGTGGAGGTGGGTGTTGGTAATCACCCCGGCCTGCCCTTTACTCTGGTAGTGCTCGGCGGCGTGTTTCCACAGGCACACTCAGTCAGGAGCTCGGGGGGGCACTTCCACACCTAAATTTTTTTGTCTAAAGGTTGCAGCTGAGGAGGAAGACCATTTTCTTAGTCATGAAGTGACACACCAAATTAACACCTTCGTCCTCTGTGAAGTGGCCTCGAGGGACAAATGCATGACAGCTCATCCGAGCAGGAGGAGTGTGTATTTGTGTGGGTGTATTTGTGTGTGTAGCAGGCTGCCTTTATGTTTGTTGGCCCTCTTGTTGTTATGAGGGTAAATCTAGCTAAGTATTAGTGTTAACAAATCCCATGAAAACAAAAACAATCAGCTCATCTGAATTAAAATCATTGTCTGTTTGTCTTAAATGTTCTGCACTCTAGAGCGCCGCTGTTGCTCATTAAAATCATAAATCTTCAAAGTTAATGACAAATTAAGTCCAAAAACACTCTCCAGACACACGTCTGATCTGACGCCTACTTTGGCAGGAGGTAATCTGGCCACGGTTGTGGTTCAGTTACGTTTAGGCACAAAGATGACCTGGTTTTTGGAAGAGAAAGGCTGTGGTTGTGGTTAATATTATAAATTTGTTAAACTTTAACTATCACACATTTCCTTATTTTCCATCAGGTGTATGCTGCTGCATATACTCAGTTCAGACAGTTTGTTTCTACTCATATTGCTAATATGAACCTGAACTTGGGCAGTCAATCAAAAGAAAGCTGGCTTAAAGGGAGAGGACCTTAAAGACATCACAGCCCAGGAAACATGCTTGTGTGGGGTCCACAGTGGGTGAACTGTGGGGTTGTGTGGGCAGAGCCAAACCCACACTTACCCCACACAGGCCCAGAGTGAGTGTACCCACACAGGGCCCACAGCATGGGTTTTCTGTGGCCTGGCCACTGTGGGCTATGAAGGAAGAGGCTGTACTGAGGTCCAGTATGAGATAAATAAGGATTATTCTGAACTGTGAATCATGCAAAGCTACCCTAAATGTAATGCATATGGAGCTATAATTTAACATTATCCACCTTAAAGTCAATGACAGATGTCTTAGTTCTGGATGGATGGATGGATGGATGGATGGATGGATGGATGGATGGATGGATGGATGGATGGATGGATTACCACATTAATCCAAATCTAGGTTGCACTTTTTAGGACAGCTCTTTAAAAGAACAGTTCATGCCCCAAATTAAATGTACACATGTCCCCTCTGGCCTTCAGTGATGTTTATCCATCTCATTTATTTTGGTGTAGGTTGCCCAGTTTTGGAGATATCAGCTGTAGAGATATCTGCCTTAGTCTTTAATATAAATGTACTAAATGGCACTGGCCTTGTGATGCTCAAAGGGCTAAAAAAAAATGCATTTGAAAAATTCTGCTTCTGTGCCTCTTTTAAAAAAAACAACCTAGTTAAGTGTAGTTTAGAATATGTTGTATAAAAACAGGGAGGTGTAATATGCTAAAGCTTAAGCTTACACCTCTTTTTGGCAATAATTTGTATTCTTGCCATTTAATTCAGTTGTTTGCTGTCATTTATTTACATTTATGGGCATTTTATTTGTTGTCGCTGCTCATCTGAACTATTTTCTACATACCGGAGGAAGTGGACAGCTGGCTAAGGTGAGGGGGGCCGCCATTAATATTTATATCCTGTCCCGCACATGCATGACCCTCTCGTCGCAGGTAGATGGAAGATTCAGTCTGCTTGGTGGGTGTAGATCTGTAGAAACATACATAAAACTGAACAGAACGAGGTTTGTGGATTTTTGTTTTTTAATACCAGGGACCTTAGAGACATTACAGCTGAGTTTTTCATTTTTATTTTGTAATTTTTTCATTTTCCATGCTTTGAGCAGCACAATGCGAGTGCCATTTAGTTCCATTATATTGAAAAAAGGCAGGCATCTAGTTCAGCAGACGGAAAATAGTAGGTTTGTGGACTGTTTTGAGTAACAGGGTCGTGCTTTCTGGAAAAAGACATTAGTGCTGCGTTTTTCCGTTTTTATTATTATTAGTTGTAGTAGCATTATTAGTAATAGTAGCAGCACTTTGAGCACCACAAGCCAAGAGCCATTAGCTTCATTACAATTAAAAAGAATAGACATCTATACAGCCAGTATCTGCAAAACTGAGCAAGTCCCACCAAAATAAAAGAGATGCACAAACAGCACCAACAGAGGGGAAACATTTAAATGTAAAATTTTGGTGGTAAATGACCTTTTTACCCCTTAAAATGAATTTTTCTTAAACCATTTATTTGTTGGAAGCTGTTCCGCAGCACAAAACGATTCAGCGTGTCCTTTTCTTTTACAGATGACAGAAAATGCAATAAAGTGCCGTTTCATTGGGTGCACATTCTCGCAACAAAATAAGAAGCTATAGCTGCTCTGGTGTCGTCATCTTAAAGCGGTTTAAGCTGTTTGAATCATGAGATATGGCGCTTTTTATATCAGGTATGGACAGGTTGTCAAGTTTGATCCTTTAAAAACACAAATCTGATGATGATGAGCCACACTGTTGTAGTGGGTGACATGTTCCCTTATTACCACGAACACACAGTTTATTCTGAATCAGTGCGACACACACCTCCTGTCCTAAATACTCACTAGAGCACCTAATTTGTATTAATCCGCTGCTGAAATAGTCCCTAAGAAATGGACTATTTCTTACTGCTGACGTAAGGTTTACGTAAAACTACAGCGCCCACGTGTTTGAAATAATACGGAGCTTTGTATTTTTAAAAAGAAACAACATATTTTGGGATCCATTTCTAATTATTTATGTCACGGATTCAGTGCCACAGACAGGTGTTAGTGCTTTGGTTCTTTTGACTATGACAGCACATGGCAGTGCTTGAGAGTCAGCGTCTTTGTGTGCCCAAGCATAGTCTATCACTACATGTTCTGTTTATTTATTTTGGTGTGAGTTCATCCTGCTGGTCCAGATGTGACCTTTTATGTCTCGTTCGGTGTTTTCTACACTGTGTGCTGCCTTCAGGTGCAGGGGGCTGACTCACAAAAGCAAAATATCCTTCAAATAGAAAGCAGGCTTTTCCAAATAAAACAGGGTGTTCAGTACAAAACTATTAATGTAAAAACATATCTCATTAAACAACCTTAACAGCTTATTATTAGTGACATTATCTGTGATGACCTTGGAACCAATTATAGTGATTTTATTTGGATGTTTTTGTTTTTACATGCAGTTGTTTATTCCCCTTAAAATCAGTTATGTGTTCATTCATTATTAGACTTCTGCACGTGACAAACATCCTTTGCAGCCTCACTTTGGTTTCTCCAAACTAAATTCACTCATCTATGTCCTCTGATCCTTGGCAATATTTGCGAACGTCAAGCGAGTTTGAGTGTCGAACCTGATTTTGGGCTGAATTCACGTGACACTTCAGGTGAATGCAAACAACACCAGCCTTTAAGGAGCGTGGAAAGAAAAGCGTCTGGACTTCTTTAGGCTGCTTGAAGACGTTTCACCTCTCATCCGAGAAGCTTCTTCAGTTCTAGGGTCAAATGGTGGAGAGTCCCAGATTTAAACCCCGTGGGAGTATCCCCCCAAAGAGGGGGGGACCCCCTGATGATCCTCTACCTAATCACATGAGCCAAGGTGTGAAAACGGATGTGGGTCCCCATCAGCCAGGGTTTCGGGTGAGCTCATTGTGAAACCTAGCCCCACCCTATCATGTGATTTCCTGAGGTCAGATGGCCCAGGGTGTGAGTGGGCGTTAAGGCGTCTGGGAAGGGATCTCAAAACTGGATTATAGATGGCAGACAGTTGGTGTCGTAAACCACCGCCTCTGTTCAAAGATGGTCGCTCACAATGGACCCTAGAACTGAAGAAGCTTCTCGGATGAGAGGTGACACGTCTTCAAGCAACCTAAAGAAGTCCAGACGCTTTTCTTTCCAGGCTCCTTAGACTACGATGACCTGGATGACTGAGAACCTTCACAGATAACACCAGCCTTTGATTAAAAAGTATGGTTTCTGATTCTTTGGTATTTAAGGGGCCTCATAAAATGAGTTACTTTCTCCTTTAGACAAAAGTTGCGGTCATTACCTGTATCACAGTTTCTGCTAAAACATCCCTGAGGGAAAGGTCTGAAATGATAATCAGAGCTTTTAAAGGTCTTTGTTTTTAGTTTGCTCTAGTTGATCATGACATTAACTTTCTCAGTCCGGCCTCGTAGCGCAGACACACACAGAGACTCAACGACGGCTTTGACATTTTACAAATGTTTGCTTTCATATTGTTTTTCTTTTATTTAGCTCCTCGTATATTTCTGACCTTCTCTGTGTTATCTTTATAATGTCAGCAGCCAAGTTATTTTAAAGTTTATGAGTGGCATGTGGCTCATCTGCCGAACTCAGTCTTTATGCAGCGGGACACTTGAAGTCTTTTATTATAAGTGGGAAGGTCAAACGAGCCAGATGGGGAAACGACAGAGTGCAGACGGACAGAAATAAAAAAAAATGAAGTGTTATTTGTATAAGCGCAGCTCTCTGGTGCATAAAACCTGTAGTGATGAAACAGGTAGTACTCTGCCAAGTCTGTGAACAGATTCATGTTTCTGAGTCACCGTTTGGAAATGAAAGATTTTTATTAAGTTTGCACACAAAAATGAACCTTTTTTATGGGCAGTACAAAAAAAGAAAGAAAAAATGACTAAATACTACTTTATCAGGTTAGTGAGTGAAATGATTTCAGAAAAATTAATTTTTCCCAGAGAAAAAAAACACAAATTCTGTCATCCAGGTGCCAGAAATTCAAATTCCTCATCAATACCCGACTGTTTTTTGTTTTTTTGTGCTTCCCACCAGTTCCCGTGAACAGTTGTTAACATGAAAGAGCTGAAAATACAGAAGTATGTTGCAAGACATCAAATGTTACCACTTTGGTGTCTCATTACAGCTTTGCCTCCAGTTTTAAATCCAAGGATTTTATATCAACATGATCTAACTTCTTTTTTCAGTTTGTAGGGTTTAAAATTTGAGTTTGATTTTGAGGAAAAAAATCAATCCAGATAAATTTCACTGTCTAAACTTTCAGGCACTGATGCCAAAGAATACCTGGGATGAGAATACAGCGAAAAGACATTTGTACTGGCACCTTACTGACCAGTACTTTGCCGCAACACACTCACTGGGCCAAACCTGTTGTAGTTTGTCTGTAAGTGTAAAGCCTGAAGCCAAGAAAGATGGATTCTCACTTAGTTGTGATCTCATAATTCAACATTTTATGAGGCTCTGTTTTGCAGTGTAGCGTCTCACTCGTAGTGTTTGTACGTGTGGCTGAAATATTATCTATCTTGTTTGGGAGTCATTGTTAATTGGTCTTTTGTGCTCTCTTGGGTCTCAGGTCATCTTTTCGACCTGTGTTAAGTGTTTGAACCTTCAGCCAAGGACACATTTCAGCTCCAAACTTTTAATTGTAATTACATTTTTTAAATTAAAATATTAATTGATTTCAATTTAACTTGATACAGATACACGATCCTGTCCAAACAACTCATCAAATAAAAAATTAAGAGATAGTTGCACTCAGTAAAATCAGTGATAGCCTACCATGAATGATTAGCTTACTTTAGCTTAGCTTAGTGCAGCACTAAGCTTGAAAGTAAGAGAAAGCGCCTGTTGCTGTTGAAAAACAGACAATATTCACATATAAGTAAAAAATGTACTAGTTAACACATTAAATTCCATTTGATATCTCTTACTTTGGTTTTAATAGGAGTTATTATTGTTCCTTAACAAAATGTGGAACCCCACCTACCCTCTGAATATAGTCGTATTTAATCAGGAGACAAAACTGTTACTTTGAAGGATGCTTATTATATTAATTTCCAGCTCTGTATTAGGCTAAAGTAGCTTGTGCATGACTCACAGTTGAAAATAATCCTTGTTTGTCTTATGTTGGGTTTGGTGACTCAGTTAATCCTCTGTCTGAAACAAGCTGTTTTAGCTCCTCCCTCTTTAGGCCAGCTTTCTTCTGATTGGTTCATTAACAGAAGATTTGAACAGCTTCTGTATAAATTGCCAGAATTTTGACTGCAATAAAGATCATTTTTGCAAAAACCCTCTGTAGGATTCAATGCAAACTTTCTCCACAAGGTGGCAGCAATTTACCAGAAAGTTTCAGTATCATTGTTTTGCACCAGACAGCTTTTGTCTTGTCTGAAATTCTGGTGGTTGATGGCTTCTTAGAGTAGTGGTTTATATATTTCCTTGGCAATTTAAAGATTGTTGGTTCAGTTCCTGTGTAAAAGGCCCTATTATACTTCGCAAACGGCACCGTACAACAGTACTGACGGCAAATTGAAGCCACATCCGCTGTTGCAAGCTGCCATTTGTGTTGGTCTTGCATCTCTTGATTTGTGTGACTTCAAGTGTTGTGCTGCTGTTGCCACAGCTGGCTTGAAGGTACAAGTGTGTGATTGTGCTGGTTTTTACTACCATACAGAAGACTTTGTTGAAAAAAACATCTTGTTTTGACTTTTTTGGAAGTGAACAAACACTTTTCCACTTCCCAACTGGGAATACCCACTCTGGCCAGTCTTTTTGATAAGGCCTAAAAGTAGCTACTCTGATCTTTGGGCTGTGATAATGAGCCAGCTGAGTGCGATGGTAATGTTGGGGTGTCTCATGTTGGACTTGCAACAGATTGGACACTACACAAACTCACTCCACCATCTAGTGGTTCAAGGTGGTATTACGTGAGAGTACAGCCCAGCACTACCTCAGCTTCAGTTAATATCTCTCCATTCTTGGCCAAAACGCCACAGTTGATGTTTCTTCACATGCCGTCAATAGTTTCAGTTGATTTTGAAAGGTCTTAGCGCTTTTTTAGCTAAGGTGTTTTTTGTTGTTTATCTTTAGAAATATCTGCTCTCTGATATTCTGTCATACAGAGCCAAGAGTAGATGAGCCCATGTCTTATATTTCGGTCCATCAATCTGACAGTAGGTGTGTTTGGTGTTTTCCGGCTTTGTTTGTGTTCACTCTGAGGTGTAGTTTGTTGTGAGGTTAAACTCAGAGTTTTTGTGGAATGCCGTCAGGCTTCAGTGGCTCCTCTCTCCTTCACCTGGCTGCCCTTGAAGCGTCACCGCTCCCCGCTGCTGTTGCAGAGTGCTAACATGGCCCTTCACCAACTGGGCCCCGGATCAAGCTGTGCCCATTCATTGATTTACTAATGATTCGCACTGATACTCCCCCCTCACCACCTCCATCTCTGCTGCCTTTCCTTCAGTTGAGGCACACGGGCTAGATGAAAACGTGCCATCGAATGCTGAGTCGCCTGACAAAATGGATGTTTGATGATGAACGGTGGTGACAGCCTGAACTCGCTCATCCTTAATGTGGTGAGCATGCCAACAGGCTTCAGGTGCTGCTGCGGTGCTGAAGAGACAGTTGGTCCATAAGCCACTCAAGCCTGCATCTTATGGACTCTATGAATATCATTAGGAGGCGAAGGGATGGGCAGAAGAGTGTCAGTTTTATTTTTGCTGACAGGAGAAGAGTGTGACTTTTGGGGGGAATTATTATTATTATTATTTTATTTTATTTCAGCCTTCCAATGGTTTGAAATAAACTGTGGCTTTGGGGGAAGTCTGCTTTCACTCACCAGGAGGCTTTATTTCAAATCCCCCTGCTGAAACACAACATTTAATTTGCATGAAAGGGAAGGAGAGTTTATTAAGGTCCCCTTTTAATTTAGAGGAAAAAGAGAAAAAGCTGAGCGCTCAGTGAATTTCTTGCTTCATAAGTAAGTTGTTTCATTACACGCTGAAATCTTGCTTTTGTGGTGGGCATAAATGAAAATGTGCACAACAGCGAGAAAAGAAATGGTATGGTGTAACTAAGTCCATTTTTAAATCTCATATTTGTTTATTTTACACAACGGCTACAAACGCAAACCAAAAATAAAAACACTGGGATGAAAAGGAAAGCAACATATTGCTCCTTATGTTCAACAAACGGCGATACGCATTCTCAAAAGAGAAAAAACGACAAACAGAGACAAACTCAATTCAATAAATGCAACAACAAATAACGCACAGTTTAAAAGAAATAACTGTTAGGACTGACTTCTGGTTAGACAAACATCCCCTACAAATTTTTTTAAAAAGTCCCCAAACCTTTTTGATCACCTTGTTTTTCAGGAAGATGTTGCTAACATATTTTTAGGAAATGTGGTCGTGAAAAGCACAATTTATCTGTCGAGTTTTGGTTCTTTTACAAATTACATGTATACATTTTGAAAAGCAGAGCACACAAAGGACTTCAAACAGATTCCAGATTTTAAAAAATCAAAAATAATGTGAGTTCTCTTTCAACAATTTAAAAAAAAAAATATAATGTTGAGGTTTGGACTGCTAGATGGACAAAATATCCATCCATAATTGAGATTAGGGTGGAGCCTATCCTAGGTGTCATAGAGCTAGAGGCGAGGACTGGTCGTCTGTGTGTTTGCTTGGTTGGTTGTTAGCTCCTCCCACAAAACCAGGATTTGGGCATCCAGCTTATGTCCATAAAACTTAAGCTGATTTTGATTTTGACACCATGAGGTTGCCCGGCAACCACCTATCCACAGGCTAAAATGATCTGTTTTTAGCATTTATTCACCTGTAGCACCTTATAAAAGAATTGTATCTGGGGAGGGGGGGGTTTCATTACAGTAACGTATATTTTATTTTCAAAAACCTTCAGTTACAGCATACATGATGAATTATGATGCAATCAGCCAGGCAACTGCCTAGCTGCAGGCTAGAATGACCTGTTTTTTGCCTTTATGAACCTACACCCCCTCATGCAACCATGGTAAGATCTTAATTTCACAACCAACTGCACAAATAGGCGTAACAAAGTGTAGCTTGGGCATGTACTAGTTAACCTGACAAATGCCTTTCGACAGTTCATGTGCAGGGTTAATGCTGTGTAGAGGCACATTTATACCTAAATAACACAATTTTTCGTAAATCTAACAAGTACATTTTAGTGCCTAAACCTGAGGCACAGATGCCAGAGAACGCCTGTAATACAAACGTGTTGAAATAACAATTTTAACTGAGACCTTGTGGGCAAGTAGTTCCCCATATGTGGCCTCAAGTGCAAAGCTTGAAGGCTAGAAAGATGTATTCTCTCAAGACTGAGATCTCATCAATGTGTCAGAACTATTTAGAAACTGTGGTAATGCCTCAGGGGTGCTTGATGTCAATCTAGGACATCCTTAAACGTTTTTCTCCCAAAAAGAACCTCACACCGCAGAATTTTCAGCATTAACAAACAAAAGTGTACAAGTTGATATTTTAAATATCAGCTCGTTCACTCCAGAAAATTTCTGTTTGCTTAAAAAGATCACATTTTTTCATTTTAGTTTCACATAATGTTTCTACTGGTTGTTTCACATGCTGCCTACAGCTGAGACCAACACACAGTTTAAGTTTTTTTCAGTGATGCACAACCAAATAATCTACAGTTTCAGAAAATAGCAACTTAATCCTAAAAATGATTATTAACACTCCAGAACTACAGAAGCCAAGGAACTGCCTGCTCCTATTTATAAAAGGGAAACTATTCTGTGCATTTCCAAATTCATATTTGTATTTTTTGAACTCCAGTAAGGGAGCTTTGCATGATTCACTTTTTTTTTCATTTATTTTATATTTACTATATTTAAAAAGAAGAAAGTAAATGACTATACTTTGCTCCTCTTAAACAGACACCTCTAAAAACATTTATGCTTTTTTTTCTTTGCACTGGTGGGGTGGTGGGCATGTAAAACGCTCACAATATGCTATTCTTGCTGTGCACTTCATTTTCTGTATTTTTATTATCATGGTTCATGTATAAAATCGGGCTGTTATTGATGTATGATTCATGCAGGAGGGTGATTCATCACTCATTCACTATAATAAAGATAACAACGTGCACGCTACTCTTTCCAAGTTTGCTTTTCCTACCCACATTTTTAAAAAGAAATTAATATAGTAAACTGAAGTGAAAAGCACGGCACTCTGGAAGACAAAGGTGCACTTATTTTGAGTCTGGGCTAGAATGGTCTCTTCTGTTCTATCAGCAGTAAAGTTTACTACTGTTAACCCTTAGACAAGCAGCCTTTATATTCTCATCGCTCTTCATACCTCTGTGGAGAAAGATGTACAACAGAGGCACCTTTGTCTGTTCTTATTAATATAATTAATGATGACATTTGTTTATCTAAACAGATAACGATGTTTATTTTTTACATTACTGTTGACCAAATTGACAATTAAATGTTGGGTTATGCTGTAAAACATGAGAAATGGTTCTGGTGGAATAATAGCAGTTGCTGATGTGAGTACACGTGTAGACCTTGAATTGGCATCACTGTCGCTTGTGGTGGCTGGTCAGACTTTAGGCAAAGTCATGGTAAAAAAAAATAAATAAATAAATTATGTAACCTCAGCTTAAGAGGAGTGAGTTATCCTGACCTGTTTGAAAAGACAATTTATGTGAATTTAATATGATGCACCAATGTCAAAGAGTGCGATTTATTTACTGTTGAATGCACTTTAGTTTAACAATCCCCCTTTTTTTTTTAGGAAGAGAACAATGATTACATGATGTGATGTGGTTAGAGACACTGGTTTTATTAATGCTCATTCGCAAACAGTTTCTTATTGATATAGTAGACTTTATGTTCTTGCTCTAAACTAGTAATTGAGCCCATGAAGTCATCAATAAAGTGTTTACTGAGGCCACAGAGATATTAGAGAAGCCAATGTTGCCCCTTGGAATCCATTAAGAAAAATGCAGGCTTAAGACAATTCTCTGGTTGCGTCACTTTTCAGATCTTCTGTACTGTTTATGTTCTTTGAACTTTCCATTGCAAATGAGTTCCTTACATAGGAAAATCATTCATTCATCCATTTTCTGCTGCTTATACGGTTCTGAGTTGCGGGGGCAGCTATCTGAGCAGAGATGCCCCGACCCCCCCACTCCCTCCACAGCCACCACCTCTAGCTCTTCCAGGAGGACAGCCAGGCATTCCCAAACCAGCTGAGAGATGTAATCTCTCCATCGTGTCCTGGGTCTGCCCTGAGGCACAAAACACCTCGCCTGGGAGGTGCCCAAGAGGCATCCTAATCAGATACCCGAACCATCTCAGCTGGCTCCTTTTGATGTGAAGGAGTAGCAGCTCAACAATGAGTCCCTCCCAAATGGCTGAGATCCTCACTCTGTCTCTAAGGCTTAGCCCAGACACCCTTCAGGGGAAGCTCATTTCCACCACTTGCATCCACAGTCTTGTTCTTGTTGGCTCGTTCGAAGGTGGCGGACCCTCCACTGCACAGATGGTTCGGACTGGACACAATCACTCCAAATCCTTATGAAAACATCACACGACCATGTAACCTCCTCCGACTTGTGTATCGATTGGGACAAATGGTTAATTTGTGTTGAATAGATTAGTTCAGTGAAGTGTTTGCGTGTGGAGGGGGGGTTTCTAGCATGTGGCCTACGTAGCTCTGGGCTATGCACGCCTTCTTTGTTTCCCGACTGTTGTTCCTAAAAGCCCACCCTGATATAGAAAGCTAAAACCGTCCTCGGCTTTCATGTGTGACATGAGTCATAAAGACACGTTTTCATTTTATACGGAGATGATTCATGTCACTCTATCAAGATTTTAATTTTCCCTTCAAACAAACCAAAAATTAGCTGATGGGATGAATAATAATCACAAACTGATGGTTTGGTGTTGGTGTTTTTAACTTACACGTGAACAGTTTATCCAACTACACACACATAAAACCTTGTTGGCACTTTAAATGTAAAAAAGTGTGCTTTTTAAAAATATATTCATTGAAATGTATTCATTCATTTATAAACACAAAGCTAAAACAGGTAATGTACAAGTTTAGGAGTGACGATCAACAATTCAGAGAAAATGGTACATTTTTTCCTTAATTATACTGTGGACCTATTCAAATACAGTATGTTAATATAATTTAAATAATTTTCTATTTATAAATATATAAAAACTTCAACTTGAGTTGAAATGTCACTCAGCTTTTCCGAAATCACAGCAAAGCAGGTTTGAAAGAAAAGCAAAATTAGTGTTTCTTTGTTGCCATTTTCTTTGTTTGAACTTTTATATTTAATATTGTTGACGACATACCAATCATCTCTTCTGCACCACAACATATGAGTCAATGTGCGAAATCCTCCTCCGTCCAAACAATAACCACAAACATTAGAATTATTATTTTTTTAAAGTCCAGACTGTTTTGTGTGGGCTCCAGCAATCTGTAGCGCGCGCTGTGTGACTGGAATATTTGAATATTTGATGGAAGGGATGAGTATTTGTTTTCCATTCGATTTTCAGTTTCAGTTCTAACGTGCACGTTTCCAAGATAAAACATAAGAAATACTTTATACAGTTTGTGACATACATGTATTCTAGGGAGCACAGTTAAAATTAATGTGCTTTAATGTTTTAAGTGTAGAAAATTTACATTTATTTATAGTTTATCTGTTGTAGATAAAAAAAATATTCAAAGCATATTATCCAACTCGCTGTGAAGGTTTCCAACTTTGAAGTCATGAATTTATGAATTCATAAAAACTGGGCAACCCTGAGATTAAAGTGAGGAAGTTAAAGAAAAAATATTATTATTATTTATTTGATTGTAACTTGTGAATTTTTAAGGAAAAAATTTCCAAGATTAAAGTGAACTCTAATGCTTGTCCTTATTTTCTGTATTATAAGCATATATAGTTTGGATGGTGGATCCTCATATTAAACAGATCAGACGTCAGACTGTTTTTTCTACTCTTGGCTCTCTATGATGTCAAAGAGAGTCATCACAGGCCTGGAAGCCCCGCCCACTTTGTGTTTAAACCTTTTGTTTACCAGGATCAGCCAGTCAGAAGAAAGCTGGCTTAAAGAAGCAGCCAACACAGCTTGTTTTAAACAGAGGTGAACCGAGGGCCTGCACTGAAGCCCAGTATAAGACAAATAAGGATTACTTTGAACAGTGAATCATGCAAAGCTACACTAGTCCAGAATTTAAGTATGGAGCCAGAAAGGAGCAGAATGTTGCAATTTAAGGAGGGAAGTTACGGTTGTTGGAAAAGGAAGTCTCTTCACTTTGCACTTTTGGATAATCTTCATCGCACCAAAGCTGCAGTGCGCTTTGTTTCATTTGGCTTTAAATGTATTTTTTCTTATTTTTAACTCCTCCCCCAAGCTTCACCCCCATCTCTTTGCTCCATATGATCTCAAATAGCTGTAATAGGTACACAGCTGTGCTGAATAAGATGAGAAAACATTTTGATGTGTTTGTTTCTTTCGTGTCCTGCAGGGCGAGCTGTTGAGCCCCTGCCGCTGTGACGGCTCTGTGCGCTGCACCCATCAGCCCTGCCTCATCCGCTGGATCAGCGAGAGAGGCTCCTGGAGCTGCGAGCTCTGCTACTTCAAGTACCAGGTCCTGGCCATCAGCACCAAGAACCCACTGCAGGTAAACACGAGGGGAGTCTGCAGCACAAACACGCTGAAGTCTGGGAAAAAAACAAAGCCTCACACCCCTTGCTGTGATTATTACTGTTGCACAATTTGATCTAAAAACACTGATAGTGAGTCTGTCCAGATGACTCACACTGACTGCACAAACAAACCAGCACAGCGTGGCTCTGTCCAACGTGCTTTTTGACTAAGATTCAAAGTATTGGATAAACAGCCACATAAACAAGATGATGATGGCGTGTGAATATGGAAATGATGACAAAATGCTCTCTCCTCTCTGAGGGGCTAGCTCCTAAAACACATGAGCGATGGAGGCAGGAAGATTTAATGACGTGGAAAGAGGAGCTGCTGCTGTCAGCTAACCTTTCATAATAAAATATACAAACGCTGCTGCAGCAGACCCAACACTCTTTTGCCTGAACAAATCTCTCAGCCGTCGCTGTGGTGTGAGGACTGTTTGCCATATTGTGCTGACACATTTTCCCTCTGCGTCACTGTCCGTCTGCCCTCCTTTTCAGAGGCAGCCAATCGCTCTAAAACCTATTGAAAAGATGCCATGTGTGTGTTGGTGTGTGTGTTAACTTGTCAAATGTGTGGATTTTTCTCTCTCTGGTGAGATGTAATGTAGAAGATTGGTGCAGTGTGACTAAGTATGCACAACTTGCAGGTACTCTTGCATGTCCATGCTGTGCTGCTTTATTCTGACACTCCAGTGTTAGGAATGTTGCACTTTCAGCTTCACGAGACTTAATAGACTTAAACTGCTTTGTAAACAGATTACAGGGGGAAATCGTGTGATAACGCTAAGGCTCTGTGTTTTTTTGTTTTGGTCCCTCTGCTCGTTCTTTTCATGTTCGTGCTTTCTTGGTTTCCCCAGTGTTTCCTTGTTTTTGTCTCCCTCTGATCTTCTTCCCTTGTCTTTATTGTTTCCGCTTCCTGTTTTGTTATGTTTTGGTAATTGCTTTTCCTCGGTTGTCTCCTGTGCATTTACTTCCTGCATCTGTGGCTTTCCTCCTTTGTGATCGTCTGCCCTGTCTTTATTGTTTCCACTTGTGTCTTGTCGTGTGTGTGTGTGTGTGTGTGTGGTCCTGGTTTCCCCTCTCTTCCTGTTGAGTTGTCCTCTTTGTTTCTTTGCATCTCAGTTGAGTTTAGTCTCCTGGGTTCTTTCTTCTTCCTCTTTTATTTTTTTTTATTTCCTTTTTGTGACCTAATACTTGGTGTCCTCCATTTAGGTCTTATATCCAGCAACCCATTTAACAGATAAGCTTTTAAGCTATAATTCAGTGTCTTTCTTCGCTTTTGAGCCCTTATAACAGCAGTAAGTACTTCTGCAGGAGCCATGGGACATATAATTTCAAAAAGGAGGCAAACTATTATTTTATTAAAAGTGTATAGCCACAGAAGGAATATAAACACACCAACCAAGACTCTAAATTAGTGTGAGGGTGATCTTTATTAAATTTATTAACCTCTACTATCTATTGAATCTGTTAATCTTATTACCTGTGAATTTAATAGTGCACACGAAGAAAAGGACCTAAACGCAGGACACAGGAGGCAAAATTAAAATAGTTAAACTCTTTAATAACTTAGCAGCAGTCACACACGGGCAAATAAGACTGGCAAAGGAAAAGCAAAGGTCGATAAAATGAGCAAAAAGTCATAGGTGAAGACGAACACGATGAACCACAGAAACAGAAAAAGGAGAATTCTGGATTCTAGAAAAAGCCGAACTTGTGAAAAAATGACAGCAAACGTGAAGTAAAGTTCAGAGGGAGTGAAGACAAAAATAAATGCTTATAAATTCATTGATGACGAACTTAAACGAGTCCTTATAGTTTTTATTCATTTATTTATTTAGTTTTACATCTAATTAAAACCTGTTGACTTAGTTTTTCCTTATTCCCGTATAAATATATATATACTGTTACTATGGTGAATATTAGTTTTTCAGATAATGGGGGTCTGTTGGCATATTTCCATATCCCTTCAACAGTAGGTTCAGGCACACCGTTCTGCTGCGAGCACACACATGACACCCATCTAATGTTCAAACCTTTTGTTTGTGAGGGGCAGCCAATCACAGGCAGGTTTGCTTAAAGAGAAAGGAAGGGAACAAAATATGATTTGGGGAGATTAACAGGGATTATTTTGATCTTTGAATCATGTTAATCTATTCTAGTAGAGTCCAAGATATAAATTAAGTTCAATTCAATTTTATTTATAAAGCACCAAATCAAAACAAGAGTTGCCTCAAGGAACTTTATATAATAATGTAAAGACTCTACAATAATACAAAGAAAACAGAGAAAATCCCAACAATCATATGACCCCCTGTGAGCAAACGCTTTAGCAACAGTGGGAAGGAAAAACTCAGTTTTAACAGGAAGAAACCTCCTGCATAACCAGGCTCAGGGAGGGGCGGCCATTTAACTTCAGTTAGTCTCTGGACTGGGTTTAGCTTTGGCTAGTTTTAGTTTACTTTCTGTGGGTTTTAATCTGGGTTTTTTTATGTTATCACATCCTTTTTGTTCACTCCTAGGTTTGATATTTAGTTAATCATATAGTTATAAAAGCCATAGCCTTTATTCTGAGTGCAGGAGTATGTTTACACTGTTCCTCTGGTACTTTTGTTCCTGTAAATGACCTGATTTTTTTCCCCACCTCTGATTTAAAGTGTTTTCTCCTTCAGTGGCAGGCCATCTCTCTGACTGTCATTGAGAAGGTGCAGATAGCAGCCATTATTCTGGGTTCCCTGTTCCTCATCGCCAGCATCTCCTGGCTCATCTGGTCCTCCCTCAGCCCCTCAGCCAAGTGGCAACGTCAGGACCTGCTCTTCCAAATCTGCTACGGCATGTACGGCTTCATGGATATCGTCTGCATAGGTAAAAAGACAAAGAGACACAAGTCTGACACACAAACATAAGATGATTTCATAAGTGAACGTTTGGGAAGGGATATAGTTGTTTCTCTCATGTAGCACACAGCAAGAAATAGTCCGCTTCAGATGTGTTTGCACTACTGGAAATTATTTAGGTGAAGAAGCTGCAGGAGGCTGCACACATGAGACCAAAGAAATCGGGTCATTACTCAGAAAAGTCATGCATTACACATATTCTTTACTTTTTTAAATGCAATGCATTATTTTACTCGTTATATCAATTTTCGTTACTTCACAGCAGCTGTGTGATTGCCAGAAAAGAATGAAACACCAGACTTTTAATATGCACACATAACTGCTTGAATCCCTCTTAAAAAGGACATTGTCAAGATTAGAGCATGGGAGGACCCAAATGATGCCTTAGGAAGCAAAAAGTAAAAAAAAAAAAAAAAAAAAGCAACTAAAACACAAACTAAGAAGTTCGATGCATGAGATAGGAAGCACAGGTGCAGGGAAAAATGGACCTGAGAGGTAAACAGATGATCTCACAAAGAACAAAGACTACATATACTTACACAAAGAGCTGATAGTAGAACAAAACACAGATGGAAACAATTAAGGGGCAGACAAACAAGAAAGAGGAAAGAAAGAAAACCTTCAAAGTACAACAGGAAGTAACCAAAATAAAATGACTAACACTGATCGGTGAACCCAGAATGCAGGATGCAGGAAGTAACATAAGAAAAACAACAAATATTACAATGACCATGACAAACATATAGGAAGTCTTTCTGAGGTTTTCAAACACTCGTTCATTGCTAGCTTTGTGCCAGCATCATAGACTGTGTATAAAAGATGGCAGCATCTTGCTTATGCAAGTGCTTGTAGAGGTTTGATGTGTTCTCAGCAGATTCAGGACATCTTGACAGTCTGATCACAGCTGATCTCAGGATCGATAGATGAGCCAGGAGATGAGGACTCTGCGGTGACTGCAAGGGTCACAGCGAGTGGATGTACCCTGTTAAGTTTAGTTAGGTGAGAAAAAGGGGAATTAGAGCCAAAAGAAAATTGCTACAGGCTAAATGGGCAGCGAAGCAACAAATTGAAAAGAGGGCGTCCACTGACCCCGAGACCCTCTGTGATCCAGGCCCTTCAGGGATTTAGAAAAACTCCTTCTGGACATAAAGCTGTGTGATCTGTCTAAACTATTATATAGAACATGTGAACATCAGTGTCATTTCAGTGTTCAGTGAATGTGGTTAAATTTTAAAAAAACAGACTTTTGACGTGCTCTGATTTTCCCAGCCTCCTATCCCACATGTCATGTCTTTATCACAGAGATTCAATTTATTGAAATTATGGTATATTCATGATACCGATGCTCAAATAATGCTAAACAAAATTAATATTTAAGGTAGTCTTAGATTTAGATCGTGACACTAGTGGATGTAACATTTATTTCGTTGTAGTTTTTAATCCTGTTTTTTTCCTGATCAAAGCGGCATTTAATTTCTTCTTTTAAATTTGTCAGAAGGTTCAATAAACACTCCAGTTTCAAAAGAATTTGAATTTTTTGCCAATTATTAAATGGTTCAGGCTTTATGTGGTTAAAAGAGTTTACATGTGTTTTTTAGCACTACAAATATTGTGTCGATTAATGACAAGAGCTCAAAAACACTTAAATTGAATGAATTTAAAAAGTGTCAAATTTCAACCCATCCCTATGTACTTCAAGGGCCTGTAACTCTGAAAATATTTATAGTATGAAGGTGAAATTTTCCATGGCTTGATTAAACATTTCATATTGTTGGTTGATTAAGATTAGGTTGAATGATCCTTATTAAGAGGGAGCATATTCAGTTTGTCCAACTAAGATAAATATATAATATTAAGAGTGTAAGGTCAGACTTAGAGGCTTTCTGATGCACTCTGTCATTATAGTCCATTATTGGTAAGTTGATAAAGGTTACAAACCGGCTAATGTCCAATTCTCACACCCCACCTCCATTTGGTAAATCCTAGAAAAGTTCAAGGCTGGGAATTGACTCCATTTTTGGAGCCAGCCTCAGTGCAGGTGTGGAAATGTCACACAGGAGTCGTCGACTGCAGGAGCTGAAGACATGAAAAGATGTAGATCGAAGGCTTAGGCTGCATTATGCAACATCAAGAAGAGCAAAGAAAAACAGGATGCACTGTGCAATGACAAAAATATTAATAAACATAAGTTGGATTATGCAAGGACAAACTAGCGCGGGGATGAAAGCTTGTATTCGGCTCACATTTTTCTGGCTTTTAAGGTCATGCACAATTACAACACTAAGCAGGCAGATGGTGCATAGGTAGGAGCTAACAACTACACTAAAAGCTAAACAAATTTTTGATGATGTTGCAGACTACAAGAGACTGTTTTTGGGGGGGTTTTGGAGCGACTGGCTTGATTGTTCTTGTGTAACTGCGAGCTGCCCGCCTAAGACAACAGTGAGAACAGATGGCATCAGATATCTGTACTGTGATTACTGCCAACTGTCTATTCTCAACCACAGATGAGATGGAAAGTTTCTACCTGTGGTGCTGATGCAGCTCCGGGCCACCTTTCATTAAATATCTCCTGCCTCCATGCACTGTCCTTCACCCTGCCTCTTCTTCTGCTTTCTTCCCCGCCCAGGCCTAATCATCCACGAGGGATCGTCAGTGTATCGAATCTTCAAGCGATGGCAGGCTGTCAATCAGCAGTGGAAAGTACTGAACTATGAGAAATCGAAGGACTTGGGTGACCCGGTGAGTTCGAGCGGTAAGACAGGCGCTCGAGGCTCTCGGGGTAACCCTCACGGTCTGGCCAGCAGCAGCAGCGGGCGACCGAGCAGGAGGCTAAGAACTATTCTGAACCACCACTGTGGATACACCATCTTGCACATCCTGAGCCAGCTGAGGCCCAACGACCCGCGGATCAGCGCTGCCGCCAACCGGGAGGTGGTGATGAGGGTCACCACCGTATGAGCGGCACAACAGGATGAGACCCCGTCTTTTGTGTCCCGATGTAAATGAGAGGAGGGACTTGATGTTGAATACTAAAGACTAAGTAACAGGAGCCCCGTGAGGAGCTGAGTGATGCCCGGAGCATCAACAGACAGCACACACGAGGGTTTCTCCTCTTGTTTCATACAACAAAAGAAAGCCAGATGCTCCTTTTCAATAATTAAAGAACTGATGAAAATACAGGATGAAAAAGCATTAAAAGACATCAAACGTGAAACATGTAAACAGGCTTTACAAACCTGATCCAAGATGATGAGACGTTTTTTCCAGTTCAATATCAGGATGCACAGAAGCATTTTTTTTCTTTGTTTTTAATCCTCTTGGTTTGATTTGTAACTCTTCTTCTTCTTCTTGTTTTTTTTTTTTTACTCACTTTGATTTTGTACGGATGTATGATTTTAGAGGAAATCATGTAACTCCATACATGCCAAGCATTTCCAGACAGCTATGTATAATGATCTTAAAAAAATTTCTACAAGCTAAACTGATGCTGGTAAACAGACCGAAAACTGAAACTAAACAAACATGTGGGCTCCACAGAGGTGACAACAGGACAATAAGTCATAATGAGTAAAAAAAAAAAAAGAAAAATGAAAAAAAAGAAACAAAAAATATAAAAAAAATAAAGAAATCAGTAAGATTTCAGTTACACTTTTAACCTTTCTGCAATAAAGATACGTATGTACATTTCACAGGGAATTTTGCATGGGTATATAATTTTATTCTTGATCACATTACATAAGCACATGACAAAATTTGCTCTATTTCGAATGGTGCTTGCCAAAATAAACACTTAAACATCCAATTTCATTGCACCAACTTTTTATCAGCAGGACAAATGGCAGTGTGTTACAGCTCTTTCAGCTAAAATACAGTTTGTTGCTGCTGTGTGCTGATTCAGATTTGATAATAAGTTAAATTATTGGATTAAAAAAACGGGGATCGGATGATCTCTTACTTCTCAGTCTCACTCAGTCTCTTATTTACCCAACCTGTAGCGTAACGCATGGTTTGGTTGAGTGTGTCATTGTTTTTCTGGTGTGGAAATGTAGTGATGTGCTGGAAATAAAGCGGGACATCCTTCATTTAGAAAAGTTTTTTTTTTAAACTTGATTAACCCTATTTAAAGGGGATCAAGTATGTTTTTTTCTCTCTTTTTCTGTCATATATCTATATACTGTTACTATGGTGAATATTCATATTAAACATGACCAAAGTTTCAAATAATGAGGTCAGCTCATGTGCAAATAATTTCTGTGATTTAAAAGCTCAGGCTTCACACTGATCTAAACACTCATTTTCAGGATGTTTTTTCCAACTCTTGGCTCTGTATGATGTCAGAGAAAGAGAGCGTCATCTCAGGTCATCTCAGGTCATCTCAGGTCATCTCAGGCCATTTAACAGGTGACCAATCAGAAGAAAGTTGGCTTAATGCAATAATTTTCAGCTTCTTCTCCTAACTTGTCCTTGCCATCAGTGAAGTAAAGGTGTGAAGGAGAATTTATCAGGGGTTAGGAAAAACCCTCTTTATCACACATTCACACTTAGAACCGACTCCTTGTTTCATGAAGGAACCAACAGTGAAAATTTACAAAAGCTAGACATTTTAAAGACAAAGCATCATAGAGCCCATATAATGTAATACATCTTATTTTATTTATCTTGTTTTTTTTACCTGCTTTTAGAGATGATGCAGTTTAACTCCTTCACTTTCCTTGGTTCAGTTTAATGCGAAGCTATAAATCTAATTTTGTCTCATGCGTCACTTATCCCAGCTTCCCCAAAGTAAACACTAATTCACGAAAGGCTGCAATGCAGCAACTGATAACTAATGCAAAGTGAACCTTAAATGCATTTTGATCAATGAATGTAGATCATCATGTGGATTTGGAGAATTTATATAAATCATAGTGTCGTGGTCTCCTAACAAGTGATAAATAGACTTATGCAGCACCTTTAGCTGAGCACTCACAGCTAAATCTCATTCACCGATCTTCTGATTGGTAGCCCCACAAGGAGCGAATGATCCCCGGTTTGATTCTGGGAGGAGACACAAATCCCCTGGTGGTTGTGTCATGAAGGGCATCTGGTGTAAAAATCTGCCAAATCAAACATGCGGACGACCCGCTGCGGTGACCCCTGGTGAATAAGGGAGCAGCCCAAAGTAGCTCGGCTATTTAAATCTGTGAGCTTCGTGCGAGGCGGCTCGTCGATAAGCAGCAGATTTTGTTCCAGCAGTGTAATTTTCAGAGTTCAGCTGCGAGCTTAACAGGCTGCTGTTGACAACATTTCAGCAGATTATGGCATGAAATGAAAAACACACTTATAATAACATTTACATGATATTCGCCTCTTTGCCAGTGTTCCTGATCATCTTCATGAACGGTCAGATGGTCGGTCGCTGTGAATAACAGGACGGCATTTCCTCCTCTCTTTTCATAAAGGATGATTAAATCTATCGTCTGTTGAGGGAGGTGAAACAGGAAGCACTGAAGCTCCTTTCTTCAGTATTTGGAGACTTCAAAAGGCTCTTACTGTGGCCCCCATGCAGATACTTCACTGCCATTTCACTCAGAAACCTTAGTATTCAAACACACCCCCAATATAGGATGAATAAGGACTATGATTCATGCAAAGCTACCCTAAAAGACTAAAAGGATAAAAATAACATGTTGCAAATGTTGGAGTGTAGTGTACTATTGTAGTTTAAGACTGGATTGTAAAGCAGACTATTCAGCAAAAGGTGAGACACAAACTGCATGACTAAGCAACTCCACTAGGAATATAACAGACCATGCAACAAAGGCAAAGAGGAGGGCAGGACTATCAGTGTATATAACAAGTGAATATCAACACAGACAGGAAGTGAAACCCAGTTAAAACTATCAAAGAAAACAGGAAACAACCCTACAGAACACTAATAGAGGAAACAGGGGAGGCAATAATAAAAAACTCAAGACAGGAAGCAAAATGAAATGATGAGTCAGAGCAAAGAATTTCACACCAACAACCAAGATATTTTAAAATAAGAGAAAGAAAAAGAAGTGTAAGACCAACAGTACGTCTCAGATTTTAAGAAATTCTGCTGTAGTAAAGGAAAGTAGTCTGTCAGACTCTTTGGCTATAAATTGTAAAAGATAAATGTGTAAAATGACAAAAAAAGTTTTGTTAGGTGATTGTTCAGACTTTCCTGTGACTATAAAAGATATTTTTGTTAATTCACAGAATATATCCTTATTTTATTTTGTATTTTTTAGCAGTTTTGTAAAAATCAAATTTCCATAGCAGTCGAAAATGTAGTAAAAAAAAACAGGAACTTTCTGTCATTTAATTGTTTATCTGCTACTTATTATTTATGTTGGTGCAATACAAATGGCTGCAAAAATACAGTTAAAAGTCTAAAATCTATGTCCTCCTTTACATTTTCCAAAGCCGCCCAGTGGGCCAGACTGGAGTCTTTGTCTGGCAGATTCTGGCCCCCGGGCCTTATTTTTGACACCCTTGGGCTGGAGGATATGCATACAGTCTGAGAGGGTCTGTAAAGAGGAATGGCAGTGGCATGAAATATGGGACTGGCTGACTGAAAGCAGCGAGTCGTAGTTTGTATTCCTTCCTTGTGATGAGTTAGAGCAATGAGAAGAAGAGCCAGAGGGCAGGCTTGGTTCCAGGAGAGACGAAGAGACGGCAACCAGAGAATATGGATTTCAGTGGAGGGTGCAGGGCTGCGAGCATGGATCTCCACGAGGCAAGGCAGGTAAGTCTTACAGGTAGGTAAACAGTTTCCTTAAACAGGACACAGAACAAGAGACTGGAGTTACACGGTGAGAACAGAAGTCAACAATGGGAGCAAAATTACCGCCATAGTGACAGAGAGAAACGTTAAACACGAGTCCAAACATAACCAGCCTCAGCGGCCATGACAGCATAAATGTTCCCCTTTACATTTCAGGTAAAGAAAGTCAACCTAAAGCAGCCTCATCCAGCCTCACAGGGAACAATCTACTCAAGACCCAAGAACTAAGACCTCATCCAATGCATAGAATACCAACCCGTTTCACCAGCTTCAATATCACAGCTTTTCCTACTTTTGGTCATTTAATAAGAATTAATAGAGCCTGGTGTTAAAGAAAAGTAGCTGATCTTTAATTTTGCCCTTGCCCAAGGATGACAACTCAACAGCTGTGCAGGAAGTTTGATAAAGAACCAGCAGAACAAAAGTTTAACTGAAACCTTCTGCCATGCAGCTGGTGGTGCATGAAAATTAAGCCTCCGTTCTCTGTCTTTGAGTCCATAATTTTTGTTAATATTTACATTCAAACATCAAAGTGATGAAGCTATTTATTTTACAACAGAAATAGTCTTGTGGCAAATCAACACACAGTCTTTACACTCGGTAAGGATAAAGGCTGCTCAGTCTTCGGCTACCAGTGAAACTGACTTCCTTTAGCTTCAGATTTCCTTTTTGTAGCCGTTCTGTGTCAGCTAGTCCACAGTTACAGGTGCTGTGGAGCTGCACCTGTGTGTTTAGTTCTAGCTATAAATGGATGAGGCAAAATTTTACACTGACACGAGAGCCAGTTTTAAAACTGCAAAGGACCAGATATGGCACAGTGTTAGAAGATTAAGGATCTTTTTTGAACTTTGAGTCATGCAAAGCTGAATTCTGTCTGGTATGATCATTATTTCTGATACAGCACTTTTCGCTGAGCTGAAACTGAGATTTTGTTAGAACAGCTTCAATAATATCAGTGTTTAATAACTCAGGGGTTTAAGGCTTTTATTTAGCCTCTAATTCCTTTTTGATTAGACGGATGTTTAAAAAAAGTCAATTTTGCAGGAGTTTTTCAAATCTCGCTCACAGATTTGTTGTATTAATAACTGTGTCTGATTCACAGAGCCCAGGGTTGTTCAGCTTGGCCTCACAGCTGTTACTGACTAAATCTGACTCTATCTATATGCTTTTTTACTTTAAAAAAAAATATCCTTACACTTAAGAAATGACTAAAAGTCTTTCTGTAAGAGCCAAGAAGATCACAGTTAATGTCATAGTTGGTTAAAAAGCTTATTCCTCAAAGAGCAGCGTTCCAAGGTCCTTGAAGCTACAACTAGCTTCCTTCTGCATTAAATTCAACAACAATAATAATAATAATCATCATCATCATATTGGTCACAGTTTTCTAAGTACGCCATTAATCTTAAATCATAACCTTGGAAAGGCTGGGCATCTTATTACTTTCTATAAGACTATAAAAGAAACATTACCAGCATTGTGGTGACGGTGCTGGAAGCTCTTTGCCTGAGGTTAAAGTATCAACAGGCCAAACACAGACAAAAACAGCAAAAAGTATATTTTCATGAGTATTTATGCAGCATTATCTGCACAGACGTGTCCGGTGAAGTAATGAGGGCTTCATCAGACGTTCTTTTCTGCCCTGAAGTATGATGCAATACTAGGTTTTACTTAAGAGTTTAAACATCCTTAAACTAAAACATCAAACCAGAGCACAACAGTCCCAGCAGACGTCATCCTGAATCAGCTGACAGCCCAGCTGATTCTAAGCATCTATTCAATGAATCGCATACATGCCCTGCTACGTCACTCTGCTGCTGCACACATGCAAGCCGTTTTGCAAACCACTTCCATGAGCTCACAACACATATTTCAACATAAACACGTGACCCAGTCATAAAACAAGTCGAGAAATTTGTACCAAAGCCTCCTCATGTGTGCTGACAAATGTCGTCAGCTGATCACTAAACATCTCCTGCAGTTATTTTAATTTTGTAAGTGAATTGACTAAAACTAAACTAGACTAACTAAAATATCAACACTTTTTATTTTTTTTTATTTTATTTATATATTTCTTTGCATTTAATAAACTATAATAGCCTCGACAGGGGCAAATAACAATAATAAAACAAATAATAGGTTCTCTGTGCCAGCGTTGATGTTATTAGTACTTCTTTTTTCCCAGCTCTAGTCACTCAGTTTGCCTGTTGTTAAAAAGAACGATGAATCCGGAGTTTCAGAAGGTAAACCAGCAGATGAAGCTGATGTTTGATGTTCAAGAGTGGAGAGCACCGTGTAACTGAGGCGTCAGTAAAATAAAAGCTCAGCACAGTGAAACATCAGTGCAGTGAGCTCTCAGCAGAGTGGCGCTTCCGGAGTGTAAATCAGTCAGCATTTGTCGCCACCTAGTGGCTGCTCTTATTGTTGCAACTCACTCCAGAGCATGGCTCAAGTCTTTCTTGGACATAAAAACAAATCACAGCTCTTGCTGCTGCTAGAGGGCGTACAGACACCTGCAGCAGGAGGTGACTGCACTCTTTAAAGGTATCCTTGCAGCAAGATATCTGATAAGTACAATAATTATGGCTTTGGATTAAATATGTTCATTTTACAAAGCAAACATCTTGATTTTTAATTTTTTTGCATGAAAGCAGTCCTGTTAAATTCACATTACAATGTAAATACTGCAACTGCAATATACCATAATTAAAGGGTTTAGAGCATGGCATCTTTTGTATTTTTTGTTAATAATGTCAGCATTTTAAAAATTAAAATACAAAACAAACACACATCTTGACTCCAGCTTCCAGTATGTTTGGACTCTTAGTGTTTTAGAAACCTTATTCAGATCTTCTCACCTGTCTGCCTGTCTGAGTAGTTTTATTTCTCAGCTTCTTCGCTCATATTCTTTTTTTCACATGTCCTCTCTTTTTTATGTGTTTAGGATATTATACCATGGATTTATAGTGTCACATAACCTTTTAGTGTTTAATGGGATTTGTTGTTTCCTGTTGTATAAAGCTACATAATCACAGGAACTTGTTGTCATGTGCAAGGAAGGATAATTATAGCCCCTAACTGTCCTCATTAAACTGCACTGTTGATGCAAGCTGCAATTAAATCGTTGTTTGGTCAACAAGACACCAATCTGCAACAGGATTAACAAGGATTTAGAAACATTCTTCTCTTCCTCATCCATTTCTTTGTCTTGTCTAATTTTAAATTGAATAATTTTGCACCACAGTGGGTTTAATTAACTGTAAAGCATACAAAAGACATGTTTTATTGTACTGTGTGATTTTAAAAATGAAACAAACTCTTTAATCAGTATTCTTGTTTAATTTACACTATTTAAAGTTAAAACAAGAGCAAAACACACACAACTTTGGTATCTTAGCCCTGGCTCACAGTGTTTTTAGATTCATTGTCTCACTTTTAACAAGCCACTACATTTAGCACATTGTTGCTCCTAATAACGACTTCATTATTGATTGATTTGCTAGTTAAACAGCAGTGATAAGTGGCTTGTTTTGTCAAAACAAAAAAAATCACAAAGATATTTTATGTACAGATAAAATAAGAAGCTGTACTTAATTAACTATCAATAACTAACTCAGTTCAGCAGGAATCTGACACCCTGGTTTCTGGACGGTTTCCGAGTTATAAATTAAGTTTAAAATAAACTATTAGTGCTGCCCAATTTAGGGACCTGACTCACAATCAGTGTCGTGAAAGATGATTACAGGTTAGTATTAAATGACTAAAAGCTAAATTCTTTAGAGAAATGCATCTAAAGCTGCAATTTTACCTGATTACAAGTAAAAGTAAGTTTCTCATGGACACAGACGTGCAGTTCGGTATGGAGGTTGTGGGAACGGCTGCATTAGATTCCTCTAATTAATGTTTTCATGGTCTTCTGTCAGTGTCTGTATTGCTAATCCACGCAGTATGTTAATGTGTTGATGTGTTGTGTATTTGTATAGCTCTCAGTACTGATTAACCATACTCACTTACTTTACAAAGCCAATGTCGAGACTCTGAATAAAACCAATAATGTGACATCTTTGTGTACTATAAATTTTACATTTTGGAACATTAAACCAAATGTTAGTGAGTTTGTATGCATAGATTTGAGCTTGTATGTATGATTTTTACCCTGTGTGGGTTAGAGATAATCCAAACTAGTTCAGAGTTGTGCACACAATTCTTGTTTTTTTGTTTTTTTGTTTCTTAAGTATGCTTTACCCTGGGGGGAAAGGAAATCAAAGAAATCACTAAAAGCCCAGTAATATTCATGCTCATGATAAATGGATGTAAACTTCTGATTAAATGGCCTCTGTTTGTATAGCGCTTTACTTCGTCCCTATGGACCCCAAAGCGCTTTACACACATTCAGTCATCCACCCATTCACACACTGGTGATGGCAAGCTACATTGTAGCAACAGCTGCCCTGGGGCGCACTGACAGAGGCGAGGCTGCCGGACACTGGCGCCACCGGGCCCTCTGACCACCACAAGCAGGCAACGGGTGAAGTGTCTTGCCCAAGGAAACAACAACCGAGACTGTCGTAGCCGGGAGTCGAACCAGCAACTTTCCGATTACAAGACGAACTGCCAACTCTTGAGCCACGAGTTGTATTAAGGTACAACTGTAGCTTAATATAGTATGATATAAATTGCTCTTATTTTTTTATTCAGGTTTTTAATTGTTAACGTTATACTTAAGTTGTCAAAGAGGTTTTACAAAACCAGCTATGTAAGTCAGGATATAAAGATACATCTATTTTTGAATACAAAATAGGTTTTCGTGTAAATTTCGCAGATAAAAAGTTAATAATTGCGTTTAATGTCCAAAGTTTGAAGCGGTAAAGTGAATAATTTCACTTCCCTGTAATTTGAGAGCACTCTAGTCTGTTTATGTACCTGTCACTACCTCATGTGGACTTTAGTTTGAAAATTGCAGCTCGGAACGTTTGATGTGACTTTTATTTTGAATGGAAACCAGCACAAAAAAGAAAAAAAGAAAAAAAAGCTGACGCGTGGATTTCAGCTTCACTCCCACCTGGACGAGTGTAAAAATCGTTTCATTAAAATATTAACCAGGTCGTTCGCTTTATTTTGAAATCTCCTGCACGAGAGATCATTTCCTGCTGTTCTGCTCAGGTTGTTCGGGCAAACCTGGTCACGTGGTAGAAAGTGGCAAGAGGACTGGATCATTTATCAAAGTTTAAGGTTATATGTGTGACTTTGTCCTCAGGGAGATTCCCTTTCCTCCTCCTCCTTCTCTTTACCTGCACGATAAGTCAACACCTTCACTCGGAGGGAGGATGTCCAACCTGCCGGATATTCCTGCTCCGCGTAAATTCCACTGGATCCAAGAAGGAAGCGAGGACACGTTTACCAGCTTGGAGTTCAGAAGTTTAGTTCTGGTTTCGTCCGATGAGAAGATTTCAAAGTGTTAAAGACACAAAGAAGAAGCATGTTTTCCTTCCTGCGCTCAGGTGAGTTTTCCCTTTGGATCGTTTCCTCGTGCAGCACAGGTGATGCTGGCTGTCTGGAGATCTACACAGACGCATATTATAGGATATTATAGCACAGATTTATCGTGTCACAAAGTTCATATTAACCTTGTCGTGTTTATTGGGTTTATCGTTTCCTGTTGTATAAAGTTACACTATCACAGGAACTTGTTGTCACGAGCAGGGCAGGTAATTATACCCCCTCAACTGCCCTCATTAAATTTACAGCATTGATGCAAGTTGCAGTTAAATCAGTAAAGTAACTCGTGTGTTATATTATAAAATTCTAAATGACTTTATAATAAAAGTAATTCTCCATCTGTGGAAGTTTAATTCTACCAATATTATTTAGAAATGTGTGATGAGCGCTGTAAACAAAATATGTGTATGTAAAATACTGATACTTATAAATGTGTGATTACAGGTAGGCTTCTTTTCTGATGTTATTTCAAATAAAATGTTTATTCATTTAAAAAAAACAAATGCTGTTATGAATAAAAACTGTAAATACTGAGATGAATGAGCGACAAAAACAATGTAACATTATTTTTGGGGGGCTCAGGCTTTTATTAGAGGTACACGGTGGGCGTCTACATCTGTAAGCCTGTAAGACTGGAAAGTGTCTGATTGAGAGAAGCTTCATTTATCAGCATGACAGTGATCCCAAACACACTGTCAGTGCAGTAAAGTCATACCTGCACAGAAAAGTATACAGTGGAAGTCTATCAGTCATGGATTGGCCTCCCCAGAGCGTGTACCCCGACATTATGGAAGCATTATAAGGACATCTGGACAGAGGACAGAAGAAAAAATGAGCAAACATCCAAAGAAGAGCTTCGAAAGTCCCCCAAGAAGCCTGGAGAACTAACCCCGAAGACTGGTCACACCAAATATCAACTTTCAAGCTCGTTAGAATTGTACAAACTCTGTTTTTATCTTATATTGCACATGTTTCAATAAATCTTTGCACCTTTTTCACATTTTGCAAGCAAAATTTAAAAAATGAGGCGTGACTCAAGACTTTTGCACAGCACCGCACATATCTTTGGAAGTATTAGAATACATAATACATACGCATATCAGAGAACTGAGTGGAGGCCCGACTACACATTTGTACATAGTTTCTCATAGTTTTCTGTGTGTGAAGGATTTGATTCTGTGTATGTACTCTGATTACATAAATCACTTTAATCCCAGTATAATTACCTGTTTGCTTCCAGGCAGAAACCCCGCTCCTGAGCAGATCCACATTTCCTCGCTACCTCCCAGTATTCCCACAGATCAGGAGCCAGAGCAAGCTGAAAGACAAGGTGAGGATGTTTATCCTGTACACAGCATTTTTTTAAGGACTCATCACATTTTTATGAAATACATGAAACCTTTCAGCCAGACTTACTCAGCAACGTTGAGCGCTACAGGAAGCTGTTACAGCGTCGTGACAGCAAAACACAAATCTGCTCTGTGTCGGGGGAAGTGAAGCATCAGCTCCTCTTTTCCCCTAAAAGCAGAACAAACTGTTGACTTTTATCGTATTATTAATTCATATCTGTTCAACCAAGACTCGATCATCTCTTTGCTTTCACTTTCCAGGCATTAACAGCGTGGCTCCAAATAGATTTCTCAACAAATTTGTGTACAAGAGAATTAATTTGAGTCCCCTAATTTTTTTTTAGTTGGCATCTTTTTTCAATTAAAATATGGAGACCATTAAATTACTAGCTTACAGTATTTCTGTCTCCTTTTGGAGACTCATTTCACAGCTGACCAGGGGTAAGGTGGTGCATCTATCAAAGACATGCATCTTAGGTTACCTGATTCCAAATGTACGTAGGTGTAAATGATGGTTGTCTCTTTGTGCTGTGAAACCTCTTCTAGATATACCTTCCCTCTTCCGCATGACATCTGGGATAGGCTCAAACACTCCTGAATAAGCTTAGGAAAAAGGGATGGATGCCTGTATTAGACCAGTGATTCCCATAGACTGTATATAAAGATGGACATAGCCACTGTGACAGTGGTTCCTGTTATGAAGCACGGAGCTTAACATGTCTGCTGTCTGTCGTATTTTGAAAAAAGGCGTAACAAACGAGGGCGGGGTGGATCTGACTGCGACTGATGGCCTGACAGATTTATCCTCCTTCCTGACTTGAAGAGTGGCCACATATTTTCTAAATACCTTTCAAACAAATGACTGAACACATAAAGTCACCAGTAAAGTATTTACTGAGGCCTGTTTTCCCCACAGGCATCTATACAACTTAAAGGCTTGTTGAACCCTGCTGGACATTAAAAAGAATATATGTTTAAGGAGCCATCAGATTAGCTTCCCTTGTTTTGAGCTTTATCTTCGATACTTTGCACGCACTCAGCCCCCAGTCCTTCGTGCTGCACCCAGATGGTGGGAATTATGAGACTGTGACAAATCAACAACCCCGACTGACAGCAGGAAGGAAATATGATCACTTTTTTCCTGTGGCACAGACCACAACTAAACACCGGTGCAGACGACTGTCCACCTAAAGAAGAGACAGAGTCGGTACAGACCAAAGTGACAGCTCCCTGTCTTCTGGCTCCAGCTGGACTGAGGATGTCAACAGTCTTCAGCTCAAGTGTGTCACCCGTCTGGAAAAGCTGGTTAAAGTTAGCACGATCCCAGGCTAAAGAGACAAACTGCAAACCAAATGTCTGTTCTGAGAGACACCTGGTCTGCTCAGTGTCGTGAGGCCGTGAAAGCAAGACGTACACCGGTTGAATGGGGGCACTTGTCAGATGTCAGGCTAGCTCTATCAGCTCAGAGGCGTGCGCACTTCAAAGACATGAATTAAAACAGTGCTGAATTGTGCTAAATATATGCTAGACACAGCAGACAATAACCGGTCCTTGTTTTAAAAACAAGATTTTTTGTAAGGAAAAAGTTGAAAACTTCTGTTTCTTATATTTACCGTTGGAGAAAATTTGTTACAGTTTATAACTAAAAGTTTGTTTGCAAACTCAAGTGGAGCGTCCACAGTTGAAGTAGACTTAAATCATATATAATGGTCTATGGACCAGTTCTGGCCCTGGGGCAGTTTTTCGCCCATGATCTCCATGTTAAAAGAAGAAGACCGTGAACTGAGGATATATCAGCAGACGTACGTTGTTTGTTTGTTTTTGTAAAGGTGTGCCTTGAAATTTTGGCTTGCCCGTTGGTGTGCCCTGGGCAAGAACATTTTGAGAAAACTGCTGGATTGGAAGTCTTTAAAAAGTACAAAAAAAGAAAGAAGACGTTGTGATGTGATCAAAAGCTCCTGAGTGGTGATTGTTGGTTCACCTGCTGATTGAAGGTAAAGAGAGAAAAACCTGAACCTGAGTGTTTCTTCTGCTTGACTCAAAGAAGTTCCTCAGGCCGTGAAACGCTGCACTGCATTCGTAGTTACTGCACTTCTCAAAAGGCATTTACACTCATAAACATATATTGGCTGTTGCTTATTTTGGACTGGACAGTATTGCTTAAAATGCCATCAGGATCCACATCTAAATATCATTCAATATAAATATTTACAATGATAAATGTCAGCATGTTGTTGATTTTTTTCCTGGCAGTTTCCTGCCGAGGATTAGGCTGACGCTGGTCGACTCGTCGGGATCTGTAATGTTCCACTCGCTGCTGTTACAGGATGTGACAAAGTCTCAGTTTATGTTGTTCTGATGTTTGTCACATTGGAAAGGGCTCCGAAAAGCTCTTATGAAGTAATGACAAGTTCTTATGAATTATAAGCTCAAAATTGATCAGCTCTTTGCTGAATATTTGAGGGTTTTTTTTTCTTATTTTATTTATTTTAAATTATGATAATTACTTTATACTTTTCTCTCGGATGTTTGAGCTTCACTGTCCATAAGGATTCAGGCAGAAAACTCAGGATCTTCTGCCGAAAGCTTTTCTGAGCTCAAACAAAATTTAACTTTAAGCTGTAAAGCTGTGAGAAGGATTTATGTCACGGCTGGTCTTGGAAGTCACTCCTGGTCCAACGGGCAACTTAAACTGTGTTAATGTGTTTTAGAAGCATTAAGGCACTTTAACTTTACACGGCATTCTTGATATGAAGAAGAACAAGTTCTGAATGTCGTGTTCTAACTTAAAGTAAGATAAGAGATAAGATAAGATAACCTTTATTAGTCCCACACGTGGGAAATTTGTTTTGTCACAGCAGGAAGTGGACAGTGCAAAAGTTATGAAGCAAAAATTAGAATAAAATAAAATAAGAATAAATACAGTACACAACTGTACAGAATAGAATAAAATAAAATACTATATACAGTAGAATAAAATAGAATAAAATATACAATAAGATAAAAATAGAATACAAATGCTATATACAACTGAGTAAAAATACAACGATGCCAGAAAAGATTATTGCACATTAGTGTTATTGCACATGTGTGGATGTGTGTGTTTGATCAGCTGCAAAAGTCTTTATTGTGGAGTCTTACAGCAGTGGGGAGGAAAGACCTGCGAAATCTCTCCGTCCCACACCGTGGGTGCCGAGTCTCCCACTGAAGGAGCTGCTCAGTGCTGTCACAGTCTCATGCATGGGGTGGGAGATGTTGTCCAACAGGGATGACAGCTTAGCCGCCATTCTCCTGTCACTCACCACCTCCACTGGGTCCAGAGGGCATCCTAGAACAGAGCTGGCCCTTCGGATCAGCCTGTTCAGTCTCTTCCTGTCCCCAGCAGAGATGCTGCCGCCCCAGCAGCCCACACCATAAAAGATGGCTGAGGCCACCACAGAGTCATAGAAGGTCTTCAGGAGTGGGCCCTCCACTCCAAACGACCTGAGTCTCCGCAGCAGGTACAGTCTGCTCTGCCCTTTCCTGTAGAGGGCGTCTGAGTTATGAGTCCAGTCCAGTTTGTTGTTCAGATGAACACCAAGGTACCTGTAGCTGTCCACAGCCTCAATGTCCATACCTTGGATGTTCAGTGGTTGCAGTGGAGGATGTTTGTGCCTGCGAAGTCTACCACCAGCTCCTTGGTTTTACTGGCATTGATCTGGAGGTAGTTCAGCTGGCACCAGTCCACAAAGTCCTGAGTCAGTCCTCTGTACTCCTTGTCGTCCCCATCAGTGATGAGGCCGACTATTGCAGAGTCATCAGAGAACTTCTGCAGGAAGCACTGGGTGGAGTTGTGGGAGAAGTCTGCAGTGTAGATGGTGAAGAGGAACGGAGCCAGAACCGTTCCCTGTGGGGCCCCGTTACTGCAGACGACCCTGTCCGACACACAGCCCTGAGTCCTCACATACTGTGGTCGGTCGGTGAGGTAGTCCAAAATCCAGGTAGTGAGGTGATGGTCCACTCCTGAGTTCTCCAGCTTGTCCTTCAGAACCGAGGGAAGAATGGTGTTGAAGGCACTGGAGAAATCAAAGAACATGATTCTCACAGTGCTCCCAGCGGTCTCCAGGTGAGCGAGGGAACGATGTAGGAGGTGAATGACGGCATCATCCGCTCCAATGCCAGGCTGGTAGGCAAACTGAAGTGGGTCCAGTGATGAGCTCACAAGGCGCCCGAAGCTGAGCCAGGACCAACCGCTCAGGGTCTTCATCAGGTGGGATGTCAGAGCCACCGCCTGTAGCTGTTGAGGTCCTTGGGCGTGAAGTCTTTGGCACTGGTACAACACAGGAGGTTTTCCAGAGCTGTGGGACTCGTCCCAGCCTCAGGCTCAGGTTGAAGAGGTGCTCGATCACCCCACACAGTTGGTCCGCGCGGGACCTGACGACCCTCGAGCTGATGCCATCTGGACCCGCTGCCTTCTTGGCTTTAATCCTCCTCAGTTCCCTCCTAACCTGGGTGGTTGAGAGAGACAGGCTGGAGCCTTGTGTTGAGTGTGTATTGGATGCTGTTGTTGGGGATGGGGAGGGGTGAGCAGGGTGAATAGAGGAGGTGTGAAGTGTCTGAGGTGTCAGAGGTGGAACAGCAGCAGTGGGGGTGGGTGAGTCTGCAGCTGATGTTGGAGACTGCCTCATGGCTGAATCAAATCTGTTGAAGAAATGATTCAGTTCATTTGCCCACCTCACATCCCTCCCAGGCAGAGAGTTCTGATGTTTGTGGCCTGAGATGGTTCTGAGGCCTCTCCAGACTTCACCAACGTTATTTTGCTGAAGCTGGTTCTCCATCTTCTGCCTGTAGCTGTCCTTCCCATTCCTTATCAGTCCCCTCAGCTCTCTCTGCACCCTTTTCAACTCCTCTTTGTCTTTGGATTTGAAGGCCAAAGACAAAGAGGAGTAGTATTCGTGCTCAGTCATAATTGCAGCTCGTCTGCTCAGATAAGACTGACGCAGCTCGTGTTCCTGATAGCGGAGACATTGCTGGCTCAGATTAAGAGACTAAACCAGGAGAAACCTGCTGTAAACAAAAGCCTTCACATGACCTGGAGCCCTGAAGGCTTCAGATAACAGGAGGAGCAGGGAGGAGGCATAACCCATCACGTCAGAAAGGCGTCCTTTTATGTTCTGGCTGAAAAGTGAAAAGCCAGAAAGTCATTTTGCTAGAAAGTTGAAAATAGTTCTACAAAAAAAAGCAGCAGACTAAGAAGTAAATGTCAGAACAGATTATTTTATCACGAGTTTTATCATTTTTATTGCTTAATTGATGAAAGGATGTTATTAAACAAACTAGAAAGCCCAGGATGGATATCCAGCAGACGGTGACGTGTCCAACATCAGTTAAATTTGGATTTTCAACCAAGACCAGACATTTAGAAAAGACAGTCAGTTAGCCACATTTTTTTAATATTAAAAACTTCTTTACACCATTGCGTTCTCTCTACATGTGAAGCATTGTCTTATAGAGTGTTGCATGATGAGCTTATTTGTTTAAGCCTCTAAACTTACTGTTTCCACCTGCTAAGTCAACACAGTGATGCACTGTAACTCCGACACCTCTGAGCAAGAGATGCCGTCTTTAAAGTTTGCAGAAGTGTGGAGGAGAAGAATCGGCACTTTCAAAGCAGATTTGGACACACGTAATTTATTCTTTGTCTTTTCGTTGACCTTAAAACCTTTTAACCATAACTCCATGTTGTCTAATAAAATATTCTTCAACAAGTTTTCGCTGTTTGGGATGAGCTGTGTGGAGATCTGCACGTGGACAGTGGGAACGTAGACCTGAGCCTAAACTAAAGACTCTAATGTTGACTTTCCAGCTCATAAAGTCATGTTTTTAAAGGATTTTAAATAAGTGTTTGCTGGGTGTGAAATTACTGTTTAAAGCAGAGTATTTTTTTATTGTATCTTCAGTTATGTGTGTGGGGTCCTGTAATCCCAGCAGACACATGGTTATAGTTAATAGATGTTTGGATGGACGATAGACTTTATCTGTTTAACTCGACCTGTTTACGTTTATTCAGAGGGATTTACAGAAAACGCAGAGGAAACAGAAGAAAAATAAGGAGACAAGCACACAGTTCATCTGACTGAACGTGGTGGCATTATTACCTGCAGCTCTGACTGCAGTTAAACTTTGGTTTCTATGAAAGTTTATAATGAAGCAAAACTGCATTCTCAACAAGCTAAAAGATAAACATTGAACGCATTATGTTATACTTTAAGCTTCACATTATTATGTAAATATCAGTTGTTTTCCTACTCATCTGCCTGCCTAACATGCTGTTTGTGTGTTGTTGACCTGTGTAAAGTTCACTTTTCTACTTTCTTACGATGCTTTTGTCATTTTGTTGGTGTTAAATTTCAGCGGATGACGTGGTTGAAGAGAAAGGGGTGATCCAGACCACATACACTCACAGAGTACACTCCACACCCTCGGTCTTCCTCCAGAATCACAGTGATGAGCCTGTTTCCAGCACTTACTTTGACGAGAAAGTCCCTGTCCCTGAGGAGGATGACGTGGTAAATCAACCCTGGATTACATATGCAAACCTGTGTTAATATCCCCTATAAATCAAGATTTGATGTTATTAGAGGTGCAACTTTTGTTTCCCCCTGCCATAGAGGTGGATCAGTCTCCGTAAGCTCTGGGCCTTCACCGGCCCGGGGTTTCTGATGAGCATAGCCTACCTGGATCCAGGTAACATCGAGTCTGACCTGCAGTCAGGTGCCAAAGCTGGCTTCAAGGTAACTGAGATCATGCTTGGTTTGTGTTTTGGTTGATTAAGAGTTAGCTTATCTGAGAGAAGGTCAGACTGAGATCATTTTTATTAGCAATTATGGTAATTATTTGGTAATTAACTATTTTTCAACTATACTTCACAAATTATTTTGTACAAGCAGCAGTTTAATGTCCCAAAATATCTAAGTTATAACAACACCGGACCAAGAAAGGCAACAAATTCAAAAAACACTGATTACTTGGATACTAAAATTAAATCCTAATTTTCTGAAAGTTGGAGCATTTTGTCAGATATAAAAGAAATGCAGCCTTAGTTAAAAAACAAAGTTAAACATATCTAATATTTACAGTGGGAACCTTTTGTTTTAAAATATCTGCTCATTTTAATTTTTTTGCCAGCAGCAAACTTCAATAAAGTTGAGACAGGGGCTGCTTCACCTCCTCTTCACACTCTGTTAGTGTTATTGAAAGCATGAGTTTCTATTATTTTGAAATCAAAAATATCTTCCTATTCTTGCTCGAGGTAAAATTTGATTTGCTCAACAGTTTCTGGCCTTGTTTATTGTTGAGTCTTTTACTGTCCTCCAAATGTTTTCAGTGGGTGACAGGTCTGAGTGAGTGTACTGCAAATACAGACTGATGGGTCGCACGTTTTGCTTTTTTAACCTGGCTATATCACCATGGTAACCTATGCTGAACACATCAACTGGTCCAGAGCAGGTTACGTTTGGATTTCAGTTTAAAATTGTCTGGAAGTGCCACATGTTCGCTAATTCTTTTCTCTAAATATCTTTTTAACACTTAATCTGTTGAGAAGTACCTCACAAAGTTAGACCAGCGCCAACCGTGCGTCACACATATGGATGAGGAATGTGCATAAATATGATTTTCAGCTTGGTCCTAATCAGATGCCCAGTGTTGGAGTTGTAGCAAACACAACATGCATTAGATTAAAAAAGAATCACTGTGTTTGTAGGCTGTTTATCACCAAGGCGATTCAGTCAATAAACTTCATTCCACACTCATCCGACAACTAAACCAAAGTGGTTTTCACATCTGCATCATCGCGCTTTGGGCCAAGTCAAATTTAAAGTTTCTAACTTTGCAGCTGTCGTGTTAGAAATAAACAGCAGCACTGCAGTGAAAGCTTGAGTATTCACAATATTAGTTTCAGATTTATTTGCAGCGCCATTAGCATGTTTAATCTTTCATATTATTTATAAATTTCTCTCTCTTCTTCTGGTGTAGGCAGCAATGAAATAGGTAGCACTCAATGACAACATTTTATGCAGAAGAAGACTTTAATGACGTGCCATGTTTCCACTTTTCTGTGAGCGTGCACAGTGACACTGTCTTTGTCTTTCCCAGCTAACAAAAAGAAAGTCTGGCTATGTTGAACTTCCTTTCAAGAGTGTTAGCAAGCCCATTTAGCGCTCAGACTCGGATTATGGAGCACTGCTGCTGGAAAATGTGCAGAACAGACAAAGCCTTTACCTAAATCATCATGTGTTGCTCTGCAACCGGTAGATACCTTTCAGCATTAATGGTTCTTCCAGTTATGTCATTTGTTCTTTTGCATTTCAGCAATATTTCTTGAAAGACAAGTCTAACTCACTGCGCCTGAAACTGGCTGTAAATTCACGAGTCCCACAGCACTGCAGGTCAAAGTTTAACAAAGGTGTCCTTTGCCCTTAAACAGGTGGAAACATTCCTGAACTCGGGAGTCGCATCATTTAAACTGAGTGAATGTTTACTGAGACTGGTGTAAGAGTGACCGGGCCCTAAGCCTTAATCCTGACCGTCAGTCCGGAGGTATGCAGGGCTTTTCAAGGTTTTGAGCTGCAGCCAATCACAGCGACAAGGCTGCAGCACAGTCATAGAAAAGCAATGCTCAGAAGTCTCGTAGTGGCTCAGTAATGTGAGGCTTAATTATCGTTAATTAAGACAAAGTTAATGTGTTCAACACTTTTCAACAACAATAAAATTCACATTGCTTCTCATAAAATAACATAAAAAAGCTTTGAATAAAACTTGTAAATGCAACATAAGACTGTGTAAAAGCACATTAGAAAGAAATTGGTTCAAGAATTATTTGGTTTTAATGAAAGGCAGTGGCAAACAAAAAGTCTTCAGTCTTAGTTTACCAGAACACGGAGTTACTCCTGGTCTCTGTGAGGTTGTTCCAGACATGTGGAGCAAAAACCTGAAAGCTGCTGCTTCTATGTTTAGTTTTATCTCTGAGGACAGAAAGCAGACCTGTACTGGGAGACCTGAGGGGTCAATACACAGCAGATCAGACATGTAAAACATGCTGGCTTATAAACCGTTCGGTGCTTTATAAACCAGCAGCAGCAGTCTTTTCACTCAAACATTGAACACATGTGCTGACAAGAAGTGTTAATTGATTTAATTCAGATAAAGCAATCAAAATATGTTTGTTTGACAGAAAAAAAGAAAGAAAAACACAAACAGATTATATTCAGAGTTCTAAAACGAAATAAGAATATAGATGAAGAGTAAAGCATCATCACCGTCATGGGGGAGGCAGAGGGAGTGCGAGACATAAGAATAGCACTGCATTTCCTTTATCGTTTTTAGGTTTTCCACCAAAGACAGAAGTATGTCGCAACAGGGGAAGTAGGAGCAGATGGTAAAACAGGGGTACGGGACTCGTGAAAGTTCGCGTCAGGTTAATGTGGCCACAAAACAACAGTCTCTTTTCACAGAAAACCCGCTCACACTGACTGAAAAGCAGAGGCGCTTCATAAAATGCAAAGGTTTCAGTTTTTTATATGTGCAAATATGTTTCTGTCAGAGGGCCACAACTTAAGATAATAAAAGAAGTCAAGCTGGGCTTAGACGTACTTTATTTATCCCAAAGGTTGATAACTTCCTTTGTTACCGCAGATAAAACATTGACACAACCAGTAACAACATATAAAAATAACAGACAATAGTGCCAAAAAAATAGAATTACTTTTAAGTAAAATAAAGTTGACTATAATCTAAAAGAAATCTATATAAGCTGCATCACTCCAAAAATTAAGTGGGCCCTTGATCATCGGTGTAACACAAAATCAGTTACACTTCAGGGCTGTTAGTTTGTCCAGTCAGGAACATAAACCGCTGTGAATCAGTTTCACCTGCAGGTACAGTGGAGAGGCAGGACAACCCACCATTCACCAACCCAAACCATTCCCTTTATGGGGGCTGATACACGGTGGTTTATGCTTCCTAACTGAAGTTTAACCGACTTGGTGCTGAACTGTGATGATCGAGCGTTCCCTTCGATTTTTTTGAGCAGTGTAAAATGGCTCAATAAAATATAATAAAAGTGTGAAATGGCTCAATAAAACAAAAATAAAGCAGAAATTCTAAAAATAGAATACTAAAGGTAGTAGAAAGGTGTAAGGTTTAGTTTTACAGATAGAGTTGAGTAAGCGTAATAGTTAAAAACAGAGTCAAGAGTCTTGGAAATAAATTAATGTCAGTGCTGTCGCAAAGACAGCCAAACACACGTGGTTTTATATGTGTCTGTGTGCAGGGCGTGCATAACAAAGCAGAACTTTCAGAGCGTGTTCACACCTATAGTTCGTTTAATCTGGTCTGAATCAGTCGATGAGTTTGTAAACTTGTTGCTTTTCCTTGTGGTTTGGTTTGTTTTCACACAGAGAAAAATCCAAATGAACTCCAAGCGAACCGAAATGAGTCACGAACAAACCACATAAGAATATTCGGTCCGCTTATCGGCCAGATGTGTCTGGGGCGGGAACAACAAAAGTAAATACAGGAAGCAGGTGCTGTGTCCTGGACTATCAGAGAACACGGAGAATTTATGTTTGTTTCACAGCTAGCTGCTAGCCCGTACAGGTCCTTGCACGTCTACCTTGCTGCATCTCTGGATACAAGGCATACGTGTCTACGGGAAGTTTTTTTGCACAAACTTGCAACATACCCCTGGTAGTTGGTTCGGATCAAGGTCGCATCACGTTCACAGGATAAACAAACCGTTCTGAAGTTCGTGTGGAACCGTACCAAGACCCGAGGCGATCTCAGTACGGTTGTTTTGGTGTGCGATTGTTGTGTTCACATCTGCACAAACGAACCGCACCAAGAGGGAAAACAAACCAGTTTGATTTAAACTGATGAAACACGGCAGCTGTGAAAACAGCCTTAGACTAAAGATGAGAACCACTCATTCAAACAACCTCAAACTACACGTACTCGAGCAACAACTCGCTGGGTTTCAAGTTGATCGAAGGAACAGTTACCAAGAAGGGCAAATAACAGACAGAACGACATACAGAGGTTTCATTATTTACTGGTGGTGTTTTAAGCCACTTCCTGGCTTCAGTTTCTTTTCAGATCTTAGGGCAACTTCACAATCATGTTACCTATCAACTCACAGGCTCTGATTAACTGTTCGGTTCTCTGCCCTCATCCTTTCAGCTGCTCTGGGTGCTGCTGGGTGCCACCATCGTCGGCCTGCTGCTGCAGAGGCTGGCGGCTCGGCTGGGCGTGGTCACCGGGATGCACCTGGCTGAAGTCTGCAACCGCCAGTACCACACTGTGAGATACGTTTGCCGTTATTGTTCTATTTTCTGTTGTTGTTGTTGCTGCTTCTGCTCTCTCTGTTCTCATCACAGTTCTAAAACACGAGCAGGATGAAGTCTGACAGAGAGGCTGTGAGCAGAAGCAGTCTTAGTTTACTGAAACTGCCTCCTTGCATTACAAGCACTGCTGTTACAGTAGCTGTAATCCTTGGATTATGCGTCTCAAAACATTAAATCAAACCAGCGTGAGCCGGTGACACTTACAAAACAGTGACTGCATGAATTATTCATGTGGATATATTTTTAAATCCAGCTTATAAGAAATATTTGCATCTGTAAAACATGAAGAGAGAAAATAACTGTTACAAATGTGCCTCTGTTTGCTCTCTTTCTGTCCTCTCAGGCTACACTGCCCACTGTTGGAAACATTTTTTAAGCTTCAGTAGGGAAACGTATGCAGAGAGCTGCATGGATGAATTGACTTCTTATCTTTGAATCTGTTAACTTTTCTATTTCATGAGTTTAGAGGACTAGCGACACAGTTGAAAATGCAAATGCTTTGACTGCCGGCTTGGTTTATTAATTGATTTATTGAATGATGAAAAGCTGAAAAGAAGTCACGGAAAATTAATTTGTGCCTATAAGTCAAAGGTAAATTAAGGCTGTGTCCTCAAGCAGAAATGCATGAACACTTTCTGCCATCATAAATTCACTTTATATGTTCTTGAAAAGGTTTAAGGCACAACCTGTCCCGGATGGGATGGGAGAAGAGCGGACCGAGGAGGCTTCTGTCCTGCTTCAAAGTCCTTTAATCGTGGTGTGACGTATGATTGTTGCACCTCCACGTCGACATGCCTTAAACCAGCGGTCCCCAACCTTTTTTGCGCCACGGACCGGTTTATGCCCGACAATATTTTCACGGACCGGCAATGAGGTGTCGCGGATGAATACAACAAAATAAAACTAGTGCCGGTACCGAAAAAAAGAAGATTTATTCATAACACACGTGAAAAGACCCAGGAAAACCGAGTTAACGATAAAAACGATAACAAAATAACGTTGAAAACCGATAAAAACCCTGAAAACCATACATTTCACACCTGAGCCTCAACTCTCGCGGCCCGGTACCAAACGACTCACGGACCGGTACCGGTCCGAGGCCCGGGGGTTGGGGACCGCTGCCTTAAACCAATAATTCTCATTGTGCAGGTTCAGCTTTTCTGTCCTCTGTTCCTCACACCTCGCTCACATTTTTGCAGAGAGGAGTTTAGACATAAAAGTAGGCCTTCATTTTTTCACGTGAACAGCGTGACGGCAATGACCAGCTGAAGCAGCAGAGGGCGAAATGTCCTGACTTTTATTGTCAGGAGATTGCTGGATCCTAACTCAATAAAAGTCCAGTAAATATGGCTCCATTCATGCTGTTTAGTGCTTTACAGGTGACGGACAAGTTGATAAAACAGCTGAATTCCCAAACAGTGTGCGACCAACACACACAAGAAATAAAAAGTAGTTATGGTATAGAGTAAAAATCTCCAACAATAAAAGGTTTCCTCACATGCCGGATGTGTTGCAAACTGAATTTTATGTCAGCTCAGACCTTTGTAAACACTGCCTGACTCTGACAGGTGCCTCGTATCATCCTGTGGTTGATGGTGGAGCTGGCGATCATCGGCTCAGACATGCAGGAGGTCATCGGCTGCGCCATCGCTTTCAACCTCCTCTCCTCTGGCAGGTGGTGCAAACACACTCAGCATCAGTTTAATGGCCACTGGGACTCAGTCGCAGTTTGATGATTGCCATAAAATGAGTCGATTACTTGGCGATGATCATTTCCGTTGTTTGTGTTTATCCACAGGATCCCCTTATGGGGGGGTGTCCTCATCACCATCACTGACACGTTTGTCTTCCTCTTTTTGGACAAGTACGGTAGGTTGGAATAATCACTTTCAAACTGTTCGTCGGCTTATCAGCAAAAATGAAGCACGCTTATTTTTTCCTCTGCAGGTCTGAGAAAGCTGGAAGCCTTTTTTGGATTCCTCATTACAATCATGGGGATCACATTTGGATATGAGGTATAAACACTTACACACGATTATCTGGAAATGAGTTGGGGGGGTTTCTCTCAATCAGCTTGTTTTAACAGCTTAAACTTGGCCATCTTCAGCGGGTCACATGCATGTCAGTGGGGAAAAAGTAAGCAAAATATTTTTAATACTACCTGGAAGTCCCTGGATCCGAATCGATGTCTGGATCTCAACCGGATATTTTTTTTAAGAATATCAAGAAAATAGACCTCATTCAATAATATGTGTTCAAAAATGTTCTTACCCCTGTGCAATCACACTCTTTCTGAACTGTGGGCTTGCGCCTACTGTGTGAAATCTGCTTATCGCCACTCTTCCATTTCTCTGTATAAATAAACACATTAACTTGAAATGAAACAGAGAAAGTGGTGACCGTGTTGTAAGAGAGAAGTCTGCACAGTTAAGGCAAAAGAAGCAAGAGAAGGTCCCACAGAAGACACGGAAACAGTGTCTGAGGAGGAAACTGGAAAAGATGTCGCCCTCCGAATTGTTTCCACTCAAGTGGCAGTGGAAACAAAAAAATGTAATAAAGCAAGGCTACGGTGGAAATAATGAAGGTTAATGTAAGAAAACGAAAACAGGTAGAAGACATGGAGCAGCTCAGAAGAAGAAAAGAAACTCATGGCAGGTTTGAAGTACATGCATATTCTCCAGCGTCTGTGTCACGGTGCCAGAAATTAAAATAATAAGTGATGCGATCCAAGGACGGGTGTCATTTTAAAGATAAGAGGAGATAAGATATCGCGTACAACAATATGTGTTTTAAAAAGGTTCAGATCTACACAGCCGTAGAAATAACTTGTGCACATTTTGCAAGACAGCTGGTATTCATCATGTGTGGTATGAATTAAATCGCAGATTTGTGTGTGACATGTTCATGTCTACACAGATTTGTGAACGAGGCCCGAGCTGTTCATGTTTGTAAAAATGTGAAATGTCTGATTTTTTTTTTCCAGAATCCTTATGAAAAATTTCTTCAGATTGATTCCAAAAGTTAGCTGAAGTTAGAGTAAAATTTTAGGTCCTGGATTTTTGGCGTTTGGTGGTGAGATGGCACATTTGAACCTATTCTGTCAGCGGCAGTCACTTCTGTCTGGGTAGTGACTGAGAGAATGAGATTGCGGATACAAATGGTGGAAATGAGCTTTCTCCAAAGGGTGGTGGAAAGAGGGAAATTCAGAGTAGAGCCACTGCTGCCAACATCGAAAGGAGCCAGCTGAGGTGTTCCACACGTCCTTCTAGTAGGAGGTAGGAGGGAAAGTCTCCGAACACGCGAGAGCGATTATGTCTCTTAGCTGGCCTGGGAATGCCTCACTGTTCCCCTGGATGAGCTGGAGGAGGTCTGGGCTTCTCTACCCAGTGGCAGAAGATGAATTGATGGATGGACTTTTGGCTTCCATCGATTATTAAAACAAGAAAACAGAGATATTTATCAAAATGGTCATGATTATGATTTTTTGGCATAATCAGTAGTCATAGTGGGAAACATTGTTTGGGTCAAATGTCACAACATCCCTGACACCTCGACAAGATGACAGACTCCAGGAAATACAAGAGAAAGGCAGTAATCCCGTAGACAAGACAGAGGAACGGAAAGACAGGGAAACACTGGGAATACTATGAACAGAAGAATGTGGGAAACTCAACAAAAGAGGAACCAAAGTTACACAAATACAAAAAAAACTGGGACCACAACACATGAGCTTCAGGTTGTTAAGACTTCACTGAAAACCACAAATGTTGCATTGAAATCTTTTGATCACCGTGTTAAGATTTTTCCTCTAAACATCACATGAATGTTTGTACAAAGCTTGTAATCTGCCACCCAACACTCACTCTGAACTCTGAGCAGGTGGTGCAAAATCACCAAGTGTCTCTTGTCTCTTCAGGTTCGTCCTAATTTAGATCTTCTAAATGTTTTGCTTTTGAAATCACTCCTTGCTTCCTTTTCAGTATGTGACAGTGGGTCCAGACCAAGGCCAGCTGCTGAAAGGGATGTTTGTGCCATACTGCGAGGGCTGCGGACCCGTCCAGCTGGGTCAGGCTGTTGGCATCGTGGGCGCCGTCATCATGCCTCACAACATTTACCTCCACTCTGCTCTCGTCAAGGTCAGACAGTAATGAAATCCCTGCTTAATCATCTGTGTGAAATTTGCATCGGCATCATCAGTGAGTTTTTAAATCTTCTCTCTCAGTCTCGAGAAGTGGATCAGTCAAACAAAAAAGAGGTAAAAGAGGCCAACAAATACTTCTTCATCGAGTCGACCATCGCGCTGTTTGTCTCTTTCCTCATCAATGTGTTTGTGGTGGCCGTCTTTGCTGAGGCTTTCTATCAGCGCACAAATGAAGAGGTGGTAAGTATCTCTGCGGCTGCTTTATGATCTAATAAAAATTCAGAGTCGTGATGGAAATTCAGCAGCCTGTTTTGCTTTTCTCCCTCCCCCCGTTTTCTTTTTTCAGTTCAATGTCTGTAATCAAACAGGCAGTCCACATTTAGACCTGTTCCCTCTGAATAATGAAACTCTCAAGGTGGACATCTACAAAGGGGTGAGCTTTTATGCTTTTTACTGAAAACATGATAAGAAAAGTCCGTGACCATTTAAATGTATAACAAAACAAATATGATTCAGTTATTCAGATCGACTCTTATTGGTGTTTACAGATAAACAGGTAACGATACTGTTGAATGCACGCCTGTCAGCATATTTGCTCATACCACATGTTTAAATGGAGTGCAATTATAAAGTAATAAGACTCAAGCTACAGTGGTCCCTCCCTCGTTTATCGCGGTAGTTACATTCTAAAAATAACCTGTGATAGGTGAAATCTGCAAAGTAGCCAACTTAATTTTTTTTACAATTATTATAGATGTTTTATGGCTGTAAAACCCCTCACTACACACTTTATACACTTTTCTCTATGGTTTAAACACTCTAAAAGTTAAGACCTTCGTAGAAAAATAAGTCCAGTATTATAGAATAAACCTTTGGTGCAAAACGTTTCGTTTCATCGAAATTTTTGTGTTTGTTGGAGAAAACTTACAAACATACAGTTCAGCACTTCAGAGTCACATTGCTAGCGATGGAAGATTTAGGTCAATTTGACAAGCTGAACGCATTCTGTACTCTACAGGAGACACGGCACAAGATTGAATGACAATGGTCTACAGCCAATCAGAATACAGAACACAATGCGCTGTAAAAAAGAAAAAAAAAAGCATGCAAAATTGCACAAAAGAGATCCGCAATGAAATGCTTTTTTTTTTTTTTTTTTTTTATGCTTCCTGGAATTCCTGTTCAGATCAGTGATGAACAACAGTTAAATACAAAGTCTGTGCAAAGATGTGAATTGATGCAAATTCAGACCAGGAGACACATTTAGAGGCAAACACATGTCTGCAAGCTTTGATCCACACAAAATGAGAACTTTGTTTTTTCCTTCAGAGCTGGCATCAATTCAAAAAGGTGCTGGGAACACTCCTTTTAAGATTTTGGACCATATTCACATGATAGTGTTACACAGTTGATGCAAATTGTCCGTTTAACCACATCTATTAAATTGACATCTACCATCCGAATGTTGTAGCAGAAATAAAGAACACTTTTCTTCTATTGCCCAGTTTTGCTGAGCCTCTGTGAACTGGAGCCTGTCGCCTGTTCTTAGTAGACAGGAGTGGCACTGGTGTGGTCTTTTGCATTCAGAGATGCTCTTCTGCATGCTTTGGTTGTAACTTGAGTTGCTTTAGCAGGCATTTTCCCCCAGAGAACAGCTGCTTCCTAGATATTTTTCTCTTTTTCAGGCCACTTTCTGTAAACACTAGAGATGATTGTTAATTATTTATATCACAACGTGTTTAGCACCAAGTTGTCTTTACCGTTCTTGAATGTATTGATCTGCTAACATTTAATTCACTCGTTAGAGCTTTGCCTTAATAAGCAGTTGAACTGGTGTATCTAATGAAGTGACCGTATGTAGTGGAATTACAAGAAAAGGAGTGAGTGAACTTAAGGGAAAATATTTGTGGCTTTTTTCAGAAACTGTGTGGACACGTTTGGTCTGAACATACTTATACTTGCATATGCATGTGTGATTTCACCACAGAGCTTTAAATTGCACAAAGAGCTATCATCAGCTCCTGTGTCAAATTGACTCAGAGCGCTTGCTGGGGATCATCACTGATCTCCAGCTACCGCCCAGAAACGAATAGAAAAGCTCGGGGTCATTTCTTCTTTTTAAATTTAAAGGCTCATTCATGCATGTGTTGCTACATCAGATTATCTATCCAAGCAATCACTCGTTTTATTTGCTGATTATCCAGCTAAGGTCGGTCCATCACTTTCTATTACCATATATTATGTCGTTTTCCACACTGTTATGAAATATTCCTGTAATAAATCAAAGACACCCATCAGCACAGCTCATTGGGCTTACACTGTAGGGAATAAAGGATTCCTATCCCGTAATTAAAAACAGAAGTTATCCGTGAATTCACAGAAATTGTTTTTTTTCACTATTTAAAAAAAAGTGGTGTGTTTGACGCCCCTGCTTGCAAACAGAACTCCGGGTGTTTGTAGCCTCCGTGTGCTTTATACAGTTAACTTAAAAGCACACAAACAGGTCAAATTTGGAGCACATAATGACAGGCTTGTATTTTATATAATATTTCTGAGATCATCTGGATTCAAGCCCTGCAGGAAACGGTGACAATGACATTAACATGCATTTATTCTTAACTCCCTCTCTGGTTTTAGTGGCAGCAAAGTGGGCCTGCGCTGGTTTTGCAGAGCATGTTTTCTGTTTTTTATCCACTGTCATCTGTGTTTGCGTGTCTGTAACAGGGAGTGGTGCTCGGCTGTTTCTTTGGCCCAGCTGCTCTCTACATATGGGCCGTGGGGATCCTTGCAGCTGGTCAGAGCTCCACCATGACTGGAACATACTCCGGCCAGTTTGTCATGGAGGTCAGTGAGAAAGGAAGAACCAGATGTGAACAAAAACCACATGTAAAGCTCAAACAGTGGAAATGTCAGCGCTAACTCTTTCCCTTTAACGCAAATATGTTCTCCCATTCTTTCTTTACTTGAGCCCTTTATTTGGCCTGTTCAAAAGCTCCTGCATGTAATTTACTTATTTACTTATAATCACGTACAGCTGCAGTCGGTTTGCTTCACTAAATCTTTTGTAAACAAGCCCCGTTTTCTTGTAAATGTCACCGACTGATTTGTTCTCCTTCCCTCAGGGCTTCTTAAACTTGCGCTGGTCACGTTTCGCTCGGGTGTTGCTGACCCGCTCGCTTGCCATCACGCCCACCCTGCTCGTGGCCATCTTCCAGGACGTGCAGCATCTGACGGGCATGAATGACTTCCTGAATGTGCTGCAGAGCATGCAGGTCAGAAAGAGGTTAAAGCCAGTTCAGCTTCATTCAACCATTCGCCAACAGCACCACTTTTCTTTTAGGCTTATTTATCTTTGTACTGCTGTTCTTATTAAGTGCATTAAGATCATTAACATAACTTAAATGCACAAGCAAGCAGGACTGGTTTTCAGGTTTTGGATCAAGTTCTAGGTTGGTAAAATCAAAACAGGCTGTACTCTTATCGTTAAATGATAAGATAAGACTACCTAAGTGGCAATAAGAATGCCTCGTTGGAAAAAAGAAACAGGGTTGACCCAGTTGCTTCAGATGTAATCCTGCAGTATGAAAGAATTTATTGTCTGTACTGAATAAAATGTTGCCAGACTGGGTCCAGTTGCTTCAGAAATATTGAATACATAGCACAAATGAGTTGCAAAACATCCTTGTTACTTAATTTGTCTGTAATTAATGTTCGTGCATACTTAATATACACTGATTCACAGTCCCCAAGGAAAGCAGGCAAACTTTAGGTCCAGGCATTCATGTGGATATTACTTTGATACATAATAACTACTTTATTTTCTTTAAAGGAACCCATTCTGTTCTATTTCAGCTCTGTATATTTATCCCCAGAGTCTACTACAGTAGCTTTAAGTAGCTTTAGCATCTCTCCCTTTAAGCTGGCTAACTTCTGATTGGCTGCACCACACAAACAAAAGGTTTGAGCAGTAGATGGACGAGTTTCTGTATTCCTGAGATGACCACGTTAGGGATATTCCCTCCCAGTGATGTCATACTGATCCAACTGTCTGAAACAGTTTATGCCTAATTCTATGGACAATCTTTGTAGAGCCTAGGATGTAACTTACGTAAGGGCCCAGTGTCATTGCCCACATGTATGCTTCTCTGGTGTGGTGCATACGTGTTAATTACAGTGCCTGTCCCAAACATTCATATGCGGTGCCAGCCGATAGAAAAATTAAAAAGCTGAGATTTTTTTCCCCCCTCATGGGTCTCTGCTCTTTGTGGTGGTCACTCTTTTTTCAGGGGCAAACATATTTGTCCCTCTAGATTTTGCACTTCTTTCTACAAAGAAGTGTACAGTTTCATCAATCTTCCTCCAGGAATTTGCTGGCATTTGTGAGTCCTTATATATTATATTGATGCTATGATTATTATTGCTTATACTGAGGCAGTGATTGTTATTCTCTCACTGATAAATTCAAAAACAGCAGTGAAAACGTTGCAGGTGTTAATCGCCATAATAAGTCAGGTTTAGTCATCATGGTTTGTGCTGCTCAGTGTGTGAAAACAGTTAAATATAAATAATGATCATTAATCTTTATTGCTTAAAAACAGCAATATATCATCTGGACGTTTTCAGTGGGAGAAACATTTCATCACTCCCACTGAAATTGCTCCATCCAGATGGATCGGCTTTCTGGGATTTCCTTACCTGGATGAGTGAACGTGCATTAGGACAGATGCATGCTCAGATAAGCTAAGCAAGACAAAAATTACAGGGAAAAAATTCAGCCGTACCACTGTCTGCATAGTGGGATAGGTCATGTGTAGAACTACATCTTAAAACTGATAAATGAACATAAAAGAGCATCACTGCAGATTCATTTATACATGAGGTTTCTTGAAAGTGTTGACTGCAGCAGCTACAAACACTGCAGCTGTGCATCATTATAAACCTATCATTATAACAGCAAGTCTCCTGCAAACAGGTGTAAAGAAGAATTTTCACTCTTTCCATAACTAGGAAGGGAAAATGTTTGCTTGTGCATACATCGTATGACATTGTGTATAAATACGTTCATCGTGTCTCATTTGATCTGTAATAACATGTCTACGAATATGTCTTTGGGGAGGTTTTCAAATTGTAAGGAACAAAAACCTGAAGACTTCCTCAGGGTTTTTTCTCAGGGTGAGGTGTTAGCTGAAAACCAGAGTTACAGAGTGGTGTTATGGATTATAAAGGCAGTGGGCATGGAGGTTTTAATGGAAAAACATGAGCTGCATTCTGGGAAATGTGGGATCAATCCTTTTTTGGGGGGGTTAATTTATTCCTCCGTTCTCTCAACTTTACAAGCGCCTTGAATCAAATGAACACCACATCCCTTTGAAAAGATAAGTTTGGACACTTATTCCTTCAAGACATCAATTCTGAATGCATCAAAACCATGGAATAGTTATTGATAAGGAAAGATTTGTTGGCTGTCAAACAAACTGTCTCAGCTGGGTTTTGGTCAGATGGCTGCAGAGGTCAGGTCACTCCATCACTCTGTTTCTTGGTCAAGCAGCTCTTACGGTGCTGCTGGAAAAACAAATTATAGCCCCACTGAGCATGAACCACATGGGATGGCGTGCCGCTGTGGGATGTTGTGGTAGCCATGCTTTTCAAGTGTTGCCTTGAATTCTCAATAAATCACCAACCGTGTCTCAAGCTTCACAGTGGGAACCACACATGCAGATAAGATCCATTCACCTTGACTGTGCCTCACAAAGACACAGAGCTCACCTCTGGATTCATCCAGATGTCTAATATTTGTTCCTCCCAGTTTTCTTCTTCTTCTTGGTCTTCCTCAGTCTTGGTTTCTTTGCAGCATTTCTATCATAAAGGAATCATGATGTGAGCTCTAATCTGAATTATTGATTTCCAGTGTTCAAACTTCCAAACTTAGCAAGACAAAATGTCGAGATTTTTTTTAAGCAATGACCATTGCTTAAAAAAACTGTTGTTTGTTTTTAACCAAAAACATTTACTACCTCATGAAGCTGTTTAAGAATTTAATGATACTGTGTAAAGTTAAATAAATCCAGTTGTGCCATTTAAGACCACTAAAACCTTCAGTTTTGCTCTACATTGCACAAAATAATGAAAAACCTTTAAATAAGTAGGGTTTTAAAAATTTTTAACAGTAATACTTTACATTCAGTATGATTAATTATGCTAAAATTGATGATTAATACAGCTTTAGTTAGTTATTTGCTGTTAACTAATAAATAGTTGATAACTAGTAATATCTCCAGAATTTATGTAAAACTTTCCACACTAGGGGGCAGCAGTTTAGCAGGAAATGTGTTTCATTCCTCTTTGAAGTCACTCATATAAAGCCAGGGACTCCTCCACCTTGCTGTTCCTCCTGTGCATGCGAAGCGTTGTAAGAGAGTCACCCCCGTGTAAACCACACCTGCTTAAAACCACAAGTTCCTGTCCTAAAGCTAACATAACTGTCTCCTTGGAAGCGGCCTCACTGTGTGGAGTTTACTTGCTTTCTCCAGGTATTACAGCGTCCTCACACAGTCCAAAGACATGCATGGGGTTGAGTCAATTGATATAATTCTAAATGTAGTTGTATATCTCTGCGTGTCAGCCCTGCAGCAGAAATAAATAAATAAGAAGATCTTTATAAAATCTCAAAATACACAATTATTTAAAAAGTAAATCAAGATTACATTCATTTGCAGCACCATCTTGTGATACAGACTGGTATTACATCAAAGACCAGCTCTAGTTCACCTTCAGTAGATATCACTTCAATACAATACATTTGAGATGTGTTTGTTTTTTCACATGCACCAGTGTTTGGTGCTTGGTAATGTGTAGTGTAAAGCCTAAAATAACCAGGCCAAAGCCAATCAACTAAATAACACGGTACTATGTGAATGGACAGAGTGCAAAGACTGAGACTTAAATGCTGCCAATTTTAATAGATTAGCTCTGCCAACAAGGAGCCTGCAAGACAACACAGAGGGACAAACAAAGGAAAACATCTGCCATTGAACTCCAACATTTCAAGTGCCCATAAAAGCAGCAAAGCAGCTAAATAAGTATCAGAATAGTAAAATGTATCTTTTTTTCACTGATTTGAACTTCCTCGTTTCATTACCTGAGTATTCTACCTAAAATCTACTACAGTACAAGCAGACATAGAGGTAGCTAAAAGGGGAAAACTTTACAAAATCACTCCAGATGTGCCAAAAGACGTCCCTCTGCACCTCCCAGTGGACACAGAGGTTAACAGTTGGTGTGAAAGCGAAGGGGAATCAATTAGTGTAACACATCATCTTCTTCTTCTTCTCTCCCAGCTGCCATTCGCCCTCATTCCCATCCTCACGTTTACCAGTTTGCCATCTCTCATGAACGAGTTTGCCAATGGACTGTAAGTAAATCAAATCAAACCTGCTTGTTTTTATTATAACCCTGTTCTTTAAACAAAGCAAAATACAAATCATTTATAGCTCATATTTAAATGAAAAGTGATGACACTGAGAAATTGTGGGGGTTTTGTTTGGTTTTTTAAATATAAGCTTTTTTTCAATTTGATACCAGCAACACGCTTGAATGGGAGCTACAAAAGACTGGAAAAAATGAGTAAAAAATAAAAAGAGGTGAATCATCTGTGAACAAATGCAGTTAATTAGTAACATAAGTATAAAATTACACAGAGTACCCCAGAGAGGACGAGACTTTAGAAGCAAAAATGAGAAGGGGTTCAACACTGTGAGAGATTACAAAGGCAGTTTGTTTAATAATTTGGAAATAATTTTCTTCAACATCAAATTGAAAAGAAATAGAGGAATTCAACATCTCAGAGAAATCTCTGTATACAAGGGAAAAGTTTTAAAAGAGACACGATGCTGCAGTTAAAATCTCTGCATGGGCTCAGGAACACTTGGGAAACTCTCAGTGGTGCATCCACAAATATAAAGTTAAATATCCACCATGCAGGCAAACAGACAGAGCTAAACAGCTCAAAGTTGATATCTGTGAAGGGAAAATGGGGGCAATAGGGCACAGAGCATGGAAAATTTGCATATCTTTAAAGGCATCATCAGTGCTTAATGATGTGCGTGGGTTTTGGAGCAACATAAGCTGCCCTGCAGACTTTAGCAAGTCTATGCCAAACCATGTTCTGCACGTTTCCAGACATGCCAAGCACGAGGACATAAAAAATATGACAAAGGAAGTGCTGAGCAGCTGAAATTTTATACCAGGCAAGAATCTGAAAATATTTTGTTTTCAAATATAAAGCAGAAAGTCTCCTTAGTTTCCAAACTGAGATGAAACAAGAGTAAAACCTTACCTTACCGACTTTTTTTTTTTTTGTCCAACTGGGGCATCGGTTTTTCAAAAATCCATAACATCTATTATTTTCATCAGCTGATATGTTGTTTGTGTGCCTTTTTAGCGTTAACACATCATCTGAACTTTTATTGGAGCGGGCCTGCCTTTAAACTTCACCCATTCTTATCTTTCTGCAGGGTATTTAAGATAGGAGGCGGAGTGGTGATCTTGATCGTGTGTGCCATCAACATATACTTCGTCGTAGTCTACGTGAGCACGCTGGGCAGCGTGTGGCTGTACGTGCTGTCGGCTTTCCTGTCCATAGCATACCTGGTGTTTGTGGGATACTTGGTAGGTAATAGCAGGTTGCATGGGAGCTGTTCTTGGCAGGGTTTAACTTTGTTTTACTGAGTGAATATTAACTTCTTGGGCATTTAACAGTCAGAGCGTGTTTTCACAAATCTTCAGAAAATTATCTCTGTGAGCTCCTAACTTAGCCTAAAATTATTAAAAAGGAATTCCAGCTTCAGAGTGATTTTGGAGCAACTCTGAACAAAAAAGGGACCAAAACGTTTACCTCAGTGAGGAGGTGTGGCTGTGGGTATAATGGACCTTTTACTTTTTACATGCCAGACCCCATCAATGACACAAATATAAAGGCACAATGCAATTTCTGCAGTTAAGCATTGTTATTACAGTGGCATGTTTAAATTGAGTTAAATTAGTTAACTAACCAGCCAATCAAAATGTTGATCTACATGAGAATTGCTCTTTGGGTCCATCTTTCACTTTTTTCCATCAGCAACTGTACAAAATATAGGAAAAGAAACACTCAAAGGCCACTAAGATAACTTTTAATTTGTAATGTCTTCTTGTATAAATGAATACTATGTATCAATCACCACATCTTAACCCTGTAACACTGTGTCGTATTTTTTATTTTTGTGTCAATAAATTGCACAAAAATGGCAGATATTGTCACAGCTGTTGTCACATTTGCCAGTTTGGGTCTGTTCTGGGACCTCTTGCATACACGGTGGGGATAGCAGCACAGAACAGAGCAGGCATCAGTGACAACAGATTTGAGATTGTTTAAGTCAGAAAAGTCAAATCAAAGAACTGGAGTGGAAGTGGGTTGTAAAGTGGTGTCCAGATACAGGCCAAAGCTATAGCATGACCAGGTGGATGCATGATTTCAGCTGATGAGATTTGGAGATTTGGAGTTTTGGGCGGAAATGCCTCAAATTCACTGCTTCTAGCCTCGTGGCCGTCAGTGTTCGCTGTTTTGTTTTTTTTAACACAAAAAATGATTTTTAGATGTCAGTTTGCTAAATAATATCTACTATACCATATTAAGCTTTTTAGACCATTAAAAAGTGATTGTCTGACTAAGTTGTCAGTGTATATCGCTCTTGTATGTTTGGGTAATTTTGCTCCTTTTGCATTGCATTCTCCAATTTAAAGTTATGCAGGCACTTTGAGAAGTATTCAGGCCCCTTCACTTTATTAACACTTCTTTTGTTTCAAGCTTTAAAGCTTATAATGACAAAATAAAAATATTTTATTTTTTTAAATGTTAGAAAGTCTCCGCTCCACTGAGAAGTACATAAACAGCACTGTTTAGCCAGGACTTTGCAGAAGCAGCTGCAGCTTTAAATCTTTTTGCGAGAGTGTCTGCAGGATTTGGACACCTGGATTTGGGCAGTTTTCTTTCCAGCAGATCCTCTTGAACTTTTCAAGGCTGGATGGGAAAGCATCTCTGGACTGCCGTCTTCATCTCCGCAGATGTTCTGTGAGGTTTAAATCTGGTCTTTGGCTAGTCCACTCAAGGACAGTCTTAGACATGTCCTGAAGGCTCTCCAGCGGGTCTGAATGCTTTCTCAAGTGATGCATAACTTGAACAAATTCATTCTGTAAACCTTTTTTTTTTTTTTTGCCTGTGTGTGTGTGTGCGCGCTTTTTTTTTAATCTGTCGTTTTTTTGTGCTGCAGGTGTGGTTATGTCTGATCGCTCTGGGGGTGTCCTGGCTCGATCCGAGCACCAGGAGAGGGAACGACACGACCATCCTGATCCAGCGGCAGCCTGAGTTTGACTCATGACATTCGCGTCAAAGGTGCATCTGTGGACAACCTGACTGACTGTGTTTAGCTTCAGATAAAGTCTTCTATAGTCCCAATTTATTTATACGAGACGTTTGTTGACTTTCAGATGAACTTTGACGATTGGTTGGTGCTGTACAGATTTTTTTTTAGTAATGAAGAAACAAATTTATTTGTCACTGTAACTTTATTAAAAGGTAACATACTGATCGTGAAAAGCTTAGGTGAGTTTTAAAGATTGACAGGTTTACAGATGTCCGATGTTTCTAATCATTTTATGAAGGACTTAATATAACAGAAAACATGTCAAGACTTTTTTAAGAAACCAAACAGACTGAATCTGAGGTGCACAGAGTCCCTGTGAAGAAGATTTATAAATGATACCCAGGCTTTTAAAATCAGTGGTTTCATGTTCAGGAGGGAGTTTTAAAGTTTTAAACACAAATTCACGTCTTCAAAAATGCCTTTCAACAACAAGGCAGTGACGTGCTGGATTTCAGCAGATATATCATTTTATTTTTACAGCTCACTATCACACATTTGCTCAAGAAGCTTCAGAATCTCAGCAGCATACAGTATCTTCTGACATGTAGCAGAGATAAGGAGAAACTTCCCCAAATGCAGGAAGTCGCTAGAAAAAAAAAAGAGGTCAGGAAGAGCCGCTGAGGAAGGATCCAGGATGTTATGTTCAGAAAAGCAACAGTGCAGATTTCCAATGTGAACAACTGAGATGACAAAATTAGACCTTAAGCGTCTGAAGAAACTGAATTTATCGGAGAGGTGTTAAGACGTGATGAAAAAAAGAAATATAAAAATAAATGCTAAAATTGCATTAATATAATTAAACAGGAGAATAACATGTAAGTTAGTAAACAGACTCAATTTTTTTTCTTAAACAGCACTAGAAGTGTGCAAAAACAAAGTTTTCTGGAAGTTCATTTACAAACACTAAAGATTGCTTCAACCCAAGAAATACAGTAAACAAACAGAGGATTTGAGATTAAATCTCCCAACAATATGTGTTTTACAGGCCATCAGTAGTATTTGGAAACAGGACCATTTAAAACCCTCTGAGACATTTTTGGGTTGGTTGTTTTTTTTTTACATTTTTTTGTATTTTGAGCTAATTGAATTCAAACTGCAGTTTCTCTTTCAGCCACAGGGAGGTGTTGCAGGCTTCAGGAGACACTTCTCATTTACAGTAAACATTTCACTACCACAGCTTACAGCATAACACATTAAAGGACATGCAGCCTTACATCATGCCCATGTGCAGTCACCAAAAGCAGCGTTACTGTGTGAGACAAAACGAATGCTGTGCACTGAGACTCGCTGCTGCTGCACATGCCTGTGGTGGTATGTCAGAAGAGTTGCAACTTATTGTGCAACTGTGAGCCAAACGCTGCTTGTTTCACAGTGCTGAAGTGCTTCGGCTTTGCGAGCTGAGCTGAGGCGGATGAACAGGTTTTTCTTTGCATTGTGGCGGGGAACTTTTTTTTCCCCCTCTCTCTCTTTCCCTCTCTCCCTGTCATGGAGGCAGACTTATGTAAGAGGGGAGAGTCTTCCCACCGCCCCTCTCTGTTTTTGTTTTTCTCAATGAGCCAATGTCTCCCTGCCTAGGCCTCACAGCCTGTCCAGTAGGCCCCTTTCCTGGAAACATAGCCTAGCAGAGGCCACTCAGGGGCAGGCCTGTGAGGTGGGAGGGTGGGTGGGGCGGGGGGGCTCTTCCAGCAAATCACATGATTTGACCCTACAGTCATAGCTCTACATGAGGCTCAGATGCTGCAAGCACATTTCAGCAGCCAGTTTGTCATCAGCATGATTGGATGCGGCTTTAATGCATGGCAGAGTGCATGAGGCTGTAAGTAGACTCCGTGCATCCCCAGGTGTGACATTTTTGAAGTAGAACCACAACATCTAAAGGACAGTGTGTTTGTGTGTGTTCTTTAAAGACAGTTATGTCATTTATTTTCGTGTTGTTGGCCTTAATGCCAAAAAAACTTGATGAACAGTTTTGCAGAGATTAAAAAATATATATTTTAGTATTTGATTATGCTCACCATGATATTTAAAAATGTAATATTGATAGAGTGTCAATAATGCACATGTGATAATAACTGGTTTTTTGTGTGCCATTTCCACAGCGATGGTTACAGACTCTCCTTTTGAGGTCTTTGCACTTATTTTAAGTTGAAGTTATTTGCCATAGTTATTAACATAGTAGCTATTTTTCTCTATATATACTGCAATAATATTGATTCAGTCTGACAATAATTGTTAATTGAAAATCCAATATTGTGACAGCCCTACTTGATGGAAATTCAGTGATGTGTTTCCAATTTAAAACTGATGTATCGAGCTTCTTTATTGTGTGATTGTCTTGTATATTTCCAGTTATGTTGCTGTTAGAGCAGTGGTTCTCATTCTCAAAGTGGGGTCTGGGTTCGTAGCCATGAAGCAGTCTTTGCCTTCCCAGTAGATACATCTCTGGTGTTAAACCAAAATCATTAAGTTCTAATGCTGAAAACCTGCATGTAAAAAAAAAAAAAAAAAAAAAAAAAAAAAAAACAAAACAAAACAAAACAAAAAAAACAACCTTACACAAAACTTCACAGTTTCATCAATTTATCTCGACTGTTTTGGCCAATATTAGAACACAGTTGATGTTACTAAAATAATAATTTCCTTTGAATTAGTTAATTGACCTTCATTATATAATAAAGAACAGAAAGATGTGAACATTTACACCATCCAGACAAATATCTTGTGCCCTTTACTCCCACTCATGTTAAATATGAGCCAGCAGAAGCTCTGATATGTTGTGACACATTATGCCACGTGTCTGACGTAGATAGGATAAAAATAATTCCCATGTAGTAATTTAAATACTAGGAGAATTAAAAGGGGGTTCTGGGAAATGTTTCCAAGAACCCCCTGGTCCCAGGCCCCCAAAGTTTAAGAACCAGTGTGTTAGAGGTTAAAAAGTCACTGATTGATTTTTTTTGATTTGGACAAATCTTTTGAATACCCTTGTTACGGTAGAAAGCGCCGTAGTGTTTTTATCACTGTGGCTCACCAGAACTTGCTGTTTTAATGAGTTTCAATTATAAAAATCATTAACTGTGTTATTGAATTGTAAACAAAAAGCTCCACACTGGGGGGGGAAGAAAATGCAATAAACACTAACATGGCTTCACATGTTGGTTTTAAAAGAACTTTTGTTTTGCGATGTAGCTTTGATGCGCGGGTGCACTTATTGCTCTTAAGTGGTTGTGCTTTGGTCCTGTTAGAGCACTGGAAGATGGGCGGAGGGTTACGCCTGCAGCACCCCCTGAACCCTCAGCCCTTTTAACAGCTGCTGACCCCTCTGCTCTTTTGCTGTCTTGGAGAGGAATACCAGAAGATGAGGGCAGCAGAACGCAGGCACTGATAATGAATTTCAAGTTGATTTAGTAAACAGTGGCATCAGCTTTAAACCGCATGACATTTTCCAGCTGTGCGGCCCGTACTTGTTTTGTATATATTTTTACACCGAGCTGTCAGTGCTGCCTTAAAATGTCCCACACCAGGAATGCAAACAGCGGGGCCATTCTTGTTTATGTCTTGCATTGTGGCCGCTGTGGGCACTGGCTGAGCTCGCGGTATAATGGGCCCACATGTGTTTGGAATGGACCGTCTCAGCTGTGTAGTTATTCCTTTTATTAACAAGCTGCTTCTCCGTTTCTTCCTACAGGTTTACGGTCTGTGCCGCGTTCAGTGTGCTTTACATGTGTGTTTCGTGCAGTTAAATATAGCAGATATGTGCTGTTGCTTAATTTCACACCATATTTGCTTACTGTATGCTGCAGGGGAGAGGATCACTTTGATTTACTCAGAGGTCTTTGAGCTTTCAGAGGATGAGGAGGAGGCACTCTGCAGAACCTCCATGCTGTAAATATAAATATCTGGGGACCCGATGGTTGACCACATTGCCTAACATCATGTCAAACCCACTTCTGTTTATTTGAGCAAGGTCAAACAAATGTGTTTTAGTTCCAGCTGCTCAGAAAATCGCTATACTCTGTGTAGTGAAAATGATTATATAACACACAGGATTTGTCTGCATTTCAGTGCAACTTATTCAAATGAAAAACAACTACAACCACAACTGTTTGTGATTTTTTTTTCCCCCCCTCCCTCCCGGATGAATAAGTGGATGTAAAGACAGATAGCTTTATTAAATGCCACGCTGCACAACTTTATTCCTATATGATGCAACCATCCTGCAATGTTTATGAGCAGCAGCCTCATGCTAAAGTACAGTAACTGCAGCACAGTCTGGGTGCGTTATTGCGCAAATGTTCAGTGATTGCCATAACACAGTGGCTCCCAGGGCTGGAGCCGCACCCCCCCCCCCCCCCACCCCTCCCTCCACCCCTCCCTCCACCCCTCCACCCAAGCAGTTTTAGGCAAAAAAACAAGTTTCATTTTAGTAGGAAGTGAAATGAAAGAGAAAAATGAAAGGAGCTTGGGTCATTGGTTTCACTCTGCCCTCTCTTACCTCCGTACATGAAGCTCTCCCATGTACTCCCGCATGGGGTTATATCTCTACCAGCAAAGCCTTTCACGTCTCCATAAAGGAAAAGGTGAAAAGCTCTTCCTGTCACATGGATTAAAGATGATTATTTCAACTTTTAAAGGAATCTTGTACAATTGTGAAATGCTTTGTTTTTGAAAAGACACACTTGAATCTTCTTACAGCCAGGGTTCTTTAAAAACTCTTATGTGCTCACGTTTTACTACTGCTACAAACACAAACTCCCTGTGTATTTGTTTAGTGTTTATCACTTTTATGTCCTTCAGTGAGCCCGGTGGTGAGCTCTTACTACTCTTTTTCTTCTAATTAGAGGTTATGACATTGGAAAAACCAGGAAGTTAGGGAGGTAAAGTAAAAGTTAAACCAGAGGAAAATGCCAATTAGAGGCAGAAATCCAAGTATTAAAAACACTAAAAATAATGATAAAGCAGTATTTGCTGGAGGTGCTGGTGGGAGTGTTTATTATTCTGGGCTATAATTTAAAAAAAGGTAGCTGGTCATCTGGTTTAGAGGAATCATTATTTTAAAATTCACGGTAAGAGACTGATGAGAAGCCTGGAAGTTAAGTTAGCTCATGCTCGTTTCTCAGGCAGAAACCTATCTTTTGGCAGCAGATTGAAGGTTGTGCACCAGTCCCTGACTCTGCAGATGCCAGCACTCTTAAGCCCTTTGATGTCATCCATCATTGTACCCTCTACAAGAACCATTCAAATAGAAAAATACTTTCTTTTTCTCCCCCCATTTATAAAGTCATTCTTGTATATATTATCACTTTTAAGGTTTTAAAGTCTGGGTTAGAATGCACAGCAATGCATTACCTTAGATATCTCACTTGTGAATAAAAACTGCATTTTCTTGTGACTATTATTATTATGCGGTCTTGGGCGAGACAATAGAAGAATAGAATAGAATAATCCTTTAATTGTCCCACAAGGGGAAATTTGGTTGTAACAGCAGCCAAAAAGACACATATACAAACAAACAGTACACAGGACACAGAACAGAAACATACACAATTTTTCTTACATATTTACATTAAGGACAATGGTTACTATATATGAGACAAGTATGTCATTGTATGTTTAAGCTTATGTTCTGTGATGCTTTATAAAAATGAATGCTCCTGCTTTTCCTTTTGTGTCACCTTGTTCTTGGTTCTTATTATAATTATTTTATATCTTACATATATGTGTGTTTGAATGTAGAAATATATTTCTGCATATATTCACAGACGTATCTTCGCAGACTGCTAGTATCAGAACTGTGCAAAGCCATTTTTAAACACTGATCTGCTCTTTTTAAAAAAAAGAAAGAAAGAAAAAAATATATTTGTATAACCTTTATTCGGCATTTCTTTAATAATGTACATTTTATCTCTGTGTCCTTTTCTTGGTTGTATTTCTATCCCTGAGAGATGCCAAACAACATTTCACAGTACCTGAGCATAGTTACACTAGATGATTTATATTTTATGTAATTTACATTGATTTCCCCCTGACTAAATAAAGGTTTCTATAATTACTTGGACATAATCACTATTTCAGCCACCTCTGATTCAGTTTTAATTAGAAGAATGCATGTGAACAAACAACAAAATAAACATTTGTAAGAAAATCAAAATAAATAAATAGCGTCCCTAGTGTTTAGTTTAATAATGAATGTATTTTTTTTATTCCTCGTACACTCGCATGTTTCTTGATTAAGTTGTGTTCATCAGCGTTCGTTTATTTATTTGTTAATAATTCACAAACAACGTGATCTCATTTGTTGTACGAGCAGCGCTGGAATGTGTTCGCTGCGGCGCGTGCTGGCCGGGGAGGAATGCCTTGACCACGCCTCCCCTCCTCCCTGGCGTCCAATCAGGGCGCGGGGACCGTTTCAAGGCGCCCGCGGAGTCCCAACCGTAGAAAAACAAAACCCGGGATAACAACAAAACTCTCGTTTTACACCCAACTACGAACCAGAATCCGTTTTTCCGCGCTAGATTTTCCGTACGCGATCGATCCTCGCTGTTTTCCGTCGCTCCTAGTGGCCTCTCGGGCGATGTTGTTTATCTGTAGTAACGGGGGGCTTGAAACCGCCCTCCCTTGCCCCATTTCCTCGGTTGTTTTCCTTCTCTCGCCTGGATTCTCCATGTTGTTGCTGCAAAAGTGAGGACTCTCAAAAGAGAGGGGGGCTTCTCGGCGATATTACCAGCAATACAATCGGCACATCCGAGAAGACGGGGCGCACGGAGTCTCAAATAGCGTCCGAAGAACATATCCAAGTGCCTTGCCCCCTCCCCAGGCGGATCCTCCGAGGGAAGAAGAAGAAGAAGAAGAGGCGGCGGACGGGAGAATAATAAAGAAAGCCAGGAACAAGATAAATCCTACTCCCATCGAGGATCGTAACTGAGGCGGATGACAAGTTAACTCGGCGAATAATAACGTCAGCTTGTCAATAAAACCCAATGAGGGATGCCCATCAGTACTCGGGGACAGGATTTGAGGATTTTGAGGGCTCCGTGATTGTCAGATGGAAAGTTCTGTTATCACCCAAGTGCAAAAAGAAGACGTCCAAGTGTCACCGAAAACAGGTGAGATTGGGTGTTGTTTACATCCCAAATATTCCCAGTACTCTCTTTTATGTGTACTATTTTCTTATAAGTGATTAGTGCGGTAAGAAATCGCGTAGTGCGCCCATTTATTTGACAGTTGCGCGCTGCGGACGCGCGGTACGAGAGGCGCATTGCCCTTTTTTGACATCCACCACCGAGCAGAGCTCTGTAATCTTTACATCTTATCGCTGGAAAACACAAAGAGATCGTGCCGAAAGCTACCTTAATGTGTTTATTCTGTTTTGCCACAAACCTGTTGTTTTCCTCCACCAATCGGCTGCTGTTGAATTTGGAAATAAAACCTGTGTTTGTTTTTGTATCGGGGGCCAGATCACCGTGTAGTTCAATCTCCGTCACTATAGCTGAATTAATGCATCGGACGTAGGCTCAGGTACAAGTTCACAGTCTCCATTACGCACCGAGCTTAGTAGCTATTGTTGATCCAGTTTTTGCCTCTCTTTTTCTTTGGAAGTGCGTGTGCTCTTGTTGTGCAAACCCATCTTTCTGGTGTATTTTTTACCCCCCAAGTAGTTCTCGGTGTTGTTGCCATGCCCAGCTTTTCCAAAATAAAAAAACGAGCTGCTGTATTTATATCTATCGGGTTCCAGCTCGTTTGGCAACATCCCATATCCTTCTACTACTACCACCAACACCAGGTCGAGAGAACACGGGGAGCCCTGCCTGACTGTCACCACAGGCAGCACTTACAGCTCGGTGTTTTTCAATCTTCACAAACTACTCTTCGCGTTTTTGTTGATTGATTATGGTGGTCACATATCCGTGCGCCGTCGGTGGCTTCACGAAATAACGCTGCGCTGCTCTTTTATTTATTTATTTATTTATTTATTTTTAATTTTATCGTTTCATTTGACAAAACAGCCCGAGTGGGATTTGTATTACACCATGCTGTATATTACAGGCCAAGAGGTCTATAAGGGCTGCTGATTATACAGCAGGGTTGTATAGAGATTGACAGACCACGTGACTTTCGCGCATTGCATGCCGGGAGGTGGTGGAAAAACATTCAAAGTACCGCATTAAATGCAAGCATTTGCAGCACCGCAAAACGTTCATTCTCCGGTTCCAATACCGTCTTGCTTTTTCTTTCCTCACCAAAAAGGAATGTACAAAACTAAGGAGAACAATGCCGGTCCGTACAAAGACAGACTCGACGAAAAGGCAAAGAAAAGGTACGAGGAAAAAATCAAAGGAGTGAGAGGGTCAGACCCTTACAGCACACAGAGTGGACAAAAGACGTTAGCGTGCTGCCCAACTTTCACCACGCTCAGATTTATAATTATACGGTTCTTGGGTGAGTGCATACACTCATGAAGTTTTTAGTAACTTGAGGTCACTGCAACAAGCCTGGGTACAGTTTACCGACGGATGGGTACAGGACCTTGAAATGCACCGTGTAGAACACAAGACCATCGTACAAACAAAGGTAAGTTTACCAGTCTCACAAATCGTCTTCATAAACGTGGCAATTATTATATATAATATATTATATTATATGCCCAGTCTGGATCGCATTCCAGCATTTCGTAGGCTGGTTTGCCTACAAAATACAGCAAACATTACACACAGCCACAATAAACAAAGGAGCATAGCACGATGATTTCTGTTCAGCGCCAATTAAGACTAACTACCACAAAACACTTACCTTTGTGGAAATGCTTGGAGCAGACTAACATGTGAGGTGGAGTGTTTTCGAACGTTATATTAGGTCTTCTGATAGCGGCAATCCAGGCCATCCGTCGCCTCTTCGTGACTTCGGAGACATGGCTTGGACAATTTCTCTTCCATGCCGAATCCGATAAAACCAATCGCATTTCCTGTCGACTTCACGCGGCTGTCGTTCGCCCGGCTTGTGCAGTTAATAATACAACAGCTTCTTGCCATTTTTGTTTCTTTTTATCGCTGTGTAACTGATTTCTAACTGAAAGCCTGTGCCCGCTAGTACCTCTTGCCACTACTTCCCAGAATCCTTTGCGGTTTTACCCCTGAATGACGTCACATTTTCAATCTCTATAGAAATACCCGGTGCCGCGGTATTGACAGCGGAATGCACAAACACACCCCTCTGCACACGCCCGTTGTAGCGCCGTTTCAAAGATTTCGTTGTTTGCACACTTTCCTTGCGCTTGAAAGAGGCTTTGCTCGTTGATTCAGCCTCTTGGTTGTAGTTATTACAGGTCTGTGGTGCTCCAGGTCATGTGTTGGTTTTACAAAATAATTCTTCAGCATTATTCTTATTATTATTGTCATTTTGCATGGCGTGTTTTGTGAGATTAAATGATGTTTTGGATCCGTGTGTGTGTGTGCGCCACTCATAAAGCTCTAAAAGATTAATCTCCTTCTTCTCATCTCTCCATCCTTTTACATGCAGAGGAGATCTAATGTATGCTGTTATGTCACTCATGGCCAATAATGTCTTCCTGTGGAAATCAATAGGCTGATTTGCATGGCAGGATGCACATTCGTGGGCTATAAATAATGGAGGTTGTAATTTTTCCCAGTGAAAATGCTGTGTGCAGAATTACCAAATCAAGATCCAGTGTCCTTTGTCTCCTAAACATGGAGTTGTGTAACATGCTTGTTGTTGCCTGCATTATGTCTTCAGAGTGTAGAAGTAATAAATGTGTAAATCTCTGAGTATGCAGTTGTTTGTCACTCTTTTCCACACTTCCTCTTTCTAGCAGGGACTAGAGAGTGTTTATGAACTATTTTGATGGGTAAAAATTCTGCAAGTCCTCACATGAAATGCACTAGAGGGGAATTGCAGGGATGTTTTTCCTCCTTTTTCTTACACTGGTGGTGGCACAAGTCTTGTTTGAGGCTGGGACGCTGGTGGTCACAGTGGCTGATCAAAGACCTGCACAGAGCACTGAGGTGTGACTGCCTGTCCGGCTCGCTGGCTGCCTGACTGCCCGACCAGCTGCCTGTCTGGCTGTTCTGGCTCGCTTCAGGCAGCCCCGAAAGGTCCCCGAGTTTAAAATGGTTGGAATGTTTTCTGTCTGTCGAAAGGTACTGCTGAAAAGTGTGGGTTTTCCCGCCCTCTGTGATTATATAACATGTACCAGCCATTTCCAGCAGCAGCAGCAACAGCAACAGCAGCAGCGGCAGAGGCATTAAAAACAGATTTCATGTGGAGGCTGTGCCATCCCTGTGGACAGATGGATGGTACCTTCAGGAATTAGAGAAACTCAATCTGTGTGTCATAAGCAGCTCCTGCCTAATTATCTTTTATGGATGGAGAGGAAAAAACAAACAAAAAAACATTTCAATGTGTTTGCATCAAGATTTTATTTTGGTATAAGAAAAAAGATTAGATAACACGTAGCTGACCCAAGTTGTGGGCTGTAATTCAGGCCTCCACTTACCATGTTTCCTATGTTGACGACACACAGTTTCAGTGTCTGACATTACTTTTTTTTTACCAGTAGAGATGAAAATTTTACTAGCCCAACCCAAAAAAAGCTAAATTAGTTATTGCTAGTTTTTAATCTAAATTTGCAAAATAGTTAATAAATAAAACTTTAAAATAAATGTTAAAATAAAAGGGCACTCCCCTCTTTAAACACACTCACAGGGATGCTTTTTGTCATCTTTTAAGTTTACAAGAAATCTTTGCAAACGCACAGGCAGCCTTCATTTTATCTTCCTCTGGATGTAGTTGTGCCATCGCTGCGGAAAACACATCATGTTAAAACTGGAAATTTTATTGTAAAAACACAGACTGGAAGAAAAAAAGTCCCCCTAGTGAGGATTCATTTTAGCCAATTTGCTTCACAGGTGAACTCAATTTGTGGAAATGCAGTAGCTGGCCAATCAGCTTGCTCGACATACCTTTTTATTGGTCCACAATTGGGAGCACTGGTTCTGTTGAGTGCTGCTGTTTCCTCATGAAGCGTGTTTGTGTCTCTGTTCCCGGCAGGCCAGGTGAGCCGGTCTGCCCTGAAACAGCCGCGGAGTTGCAACATCTTCAAAGCGCTCTTCTGTTGCCTCCAAGCTCAGGATGGCCCCAAATCACCAGCACTGCCGCCGCCGCCACCGCCGCCATCACCCTCCCAGCAGGGATTGCTGGAGTCACAGGAAAATGGGATGGTTGTCAAGGTAACAGTATTCGCATTTCAGAGATATTTCTGCACAGCTGAAATCAATTTGAAGACCTCAGCTTCAGCCCCTGCCTTTATTTTTGTTTAAGATCTTACTTCCTTGTTGCACACACACACACACACTGCTTGCCATAAAAGAGGTGTGTGAATAGTTTAGCCATCTGTAGGGATAAACTTAACATGCTGTTGTAAAACTGCACTTATTGTTGTCGTCTTTTTACAACTAAAACCACCGCTGCACCTGCTCTGAACGTCTTGAAAGCTAACCGCAACTGTCTGTGGATATGGAATCACTTTGATGTTCTCGCTTTATTCCCCCCCCCCCCCCAAAGGAAGATAAGAAATGAGAAAGTGACTATCAGTCCTTTAGGCAGGCATGAGCAGGCAGAGAATCGGTGTATTGTGTTCCTCATAATTGCTGAGGTGGAGGAAAAAAAAATAAAGCTCAGAGCGCTTGCTGCACACTGCTGGCCACGCTGGTGAGCGCTGTCAGCCTGATTAGGGCTTCACCACCATGTTAGGGGTATTTTAATGAGATGCCATGTTTGTTCATGTTGAGGAGTGTCCTCCAGCATCAGGAGCAAACAGGAAGCAGCATCTGTAGGACCCTGGTTATTGTCTGGCAGGCTCCTACTGATATGAAACCGAATTAAACATTTGGCACCGCTAGCTTTGTTTCATTTGGTTTCTTGTGTTTAGCTGAACGAAATTGCTTTAGCAGTCACCCACCACCCCCTCCCCAGCACAGTCTTTCCTCGATCTTAATTTGCCATCCGTAATAGATAAGCCATTTCTGTTATGTAATATATTAATAATTAATTTCACTTCGCCTCTACTCATAAAGAGGCTGGAATGAAACAAAACTAACAGAGCGAGGGGGGAAATGGCTATCTGAAAATGAGTTTGAATCAAGGTTATTGTTTTACCCTGCAGGTGAATTCCTGTTGAGTTTGACAAGGTGCACTGGAGAAATATTGCAGAAAGACACACATGCTAATCATAACGCTATACCACACAGAGGCTGTTACAGTAAATTCTTAAACTTCCACACATGCATGCCTTAACAAAAAGCAGTCTAATCTAATTTCCCAGAGGTAAAAATCCAAACCAAGCTTTGAGGTTTTCTATATAACTCATTGCCCTGTTGGCTACTTTGTGTTTCTCAAGTGTAATGATGAATATGACAGTCTACATGCATTTCTTTAGCTATCTGAACCAAACCTGCTGCCTGAGGTGACAGCCCAGGACCAAGGGAAGATATGCGTGGTCATAGACCTGGATGAGACCCTGGTGCACAGCTCATTCAAGGTACCGCTAACATCGCCCCAACATCTTTATTTCAGCATGTTTACCCATGTCAGTTGGTAATTTGATGTTTCAGCTTTTTCTTCCTGCAGAAATGACAGTCGTATTTGGGTAACATTGATTAAACGACCGCCTGTTTATTGGGCGTGTTTCTGCTGCGATTCTTTGTTTCTCTTACAAAAGTCGTTGCATGTGTTTGAGGCACATCAAAGCGAGTCATATTCTATTTGTGTAGGCTATGTGCTGTGATTTATGGCAGCGATGAATAGTCTGGTTCTTGCTGTTCAGCTGTTATGTAATGCCATGTGAATGTACACAGCGTGGCTCATGTGAATGAGCATGCCAACCAACTCGCTCTGTGTTCTCCCTCCAGCCTATTAGTAATGCAGACTTCATCGTGCCTGTGGAGATAGAGGGGACCACACACCAGGTAAACTACTCTGTACAGTGCGTTTTCTGTAAGGGGGGTGTATGTATGTTGATGTGTTTGCAGTGGTTGCTGAGCTGAAAAGGGATGGGTCAGTTGGGTTTTTTAAAGATGGTTGCACAGAGCCCTCTAGTGGCTAGATATTTAACAAGACTGCACAAGTCAAAGTGGATGCATCAGCAGGAAAATTAGTCATTTCAGCTAAAATGTCATTAATAATTGATACAGTGCCTTGGCAAGGAAGATTTTGAAATGAATGTACAAGTGTTGCGTTGAACTTAAGGTTTCAGGGTCTTAAAGTTGGACGTGTGGAAATATAATTAACTGAGAAATGTGATTCGAGCGACCCCATGTGATAGTAAGGAATCCTGTGGGCCTCTGCCTGGTTCAAGTAATCCAGGATAGGCTGGTTAACACTGCACGGCCTATTCTTGATTACTTGTTTCAGGAACTGGCCATTAGCAGCTGACGGATGGAAACGAATCGTGCAGATGAACAAAAAAACATGGAAATCCCTATCAAACCTTCACACTTTAGACTAGTTGATCTTGCAACTGCACTGATAATGGACATGGCACAAAATCTCTTTCAAAAGTGAGAGATGCACTTTCTTTTTTCCTTTTTATTTAAGTTGTATGTTGTGTACTTTTATTTCCACTTGAACACTTACAAGATCCCAAAGTAAGGCACCAGTTTAAGTTGGTGCTGCACTAATCTTAGCACTTATCTGTAGTGTCTGGAAGACTAATAACTACCTTCTCTTTAAAGTGTTCTCATGTATTGGATATCTTTAGGATTGGCATATTTCTCCTTCATCTTGTGCTAAGTCTGCATTTGTTTCAGCTTCCTGTCTTGATAGTGTATTGTTTAAAGGTGACAGCTTCCTTATCCTGTTTCCCAGTTTCTTTTAAAAACTTGTGTGAAATCAAGTTGGTAAACGAATATAAAGCTGAGGCGTAATTATTTTTTAGAAGACTTAACATATTCTAAGCTCTACTTTAAAGAAAGCCTTGTCCTAGACCTCTTGAGCACTAAAAATTTTTTTATATACTTTAATCTTCATTGGCAATATTTGGTTGCTGTTGTTGGTGTGACTGAATTAAAATGACAGTCATGTTTGTTGAGCTGTTCACAAACTGCTTGCTTCCCTTTCAGGTGTATGTGCTGAAGAGGCCGTATGTGGACGAGTTCCTGCACAGAATGGGCGAATTGTTTGAATGTGTGCTGTTTACAGCCAGTCTCGCTAAGGTACTTCACATCAGATACCAACAGTGATCCTGAAATTAGATGCCTGAATAAAACATGAAGATCTCGGTTTAGCTGATGTCTGATCTATCAGATCTGCTTTCTCTCACCTTTTTAGATCCCTCTCTTACTCTAACATGCTGGTAGACACCTTAGTGAACACCCGCACCCTCCATGCTTAAAGGAATAGATGGGTGTCAGTTTATACACAACTCAGTTTAAATTTTAAGTTGGTCTTGGTCCCAGCTTAATATTCTGTAGCAGCTTGGGACAGCTTAGCCCAGCCTTGTACATCCCTGCTCTTCCCTCACCTGCTACCCAATCCTCCCACCAGTACGCAGACCCGGTGACGGACCTGCTGGACCAGGGCGGAGTATTCCGGACCCGGTTGTTTCGGGAATCTTGTGTATTTCACCAGGGCTGCTATGTCAAGGATTTAAGCCGCCTAGGCAGAGACCTCCACAAAACCCTCATCCTGGACAACTCTCCTGCCTCCTACATCTTTCACCCAAATAATGCTGTGAGTTTGGACCAGTCTCTGTAAATCTGGTGCACACTGCCTTTCATAAAGGACTTGGTTGGTTGTATGTGTCAAATTAAGCTGAGGGCCTGAGAACTTGAGCCACAGAAGTGAATTTGCCTCTTTTGATAAAATCAAGCCAGGAACATAACCAAATTATGAATTTGTCTGTACTCGGAAAAAAAATGTGTTCCTGACAATACGAAAATGGGAAAACCGCCAAACTAAACACTTGTCTTTAGATTTATTTTTTCCTGAAATGAAAGGTAAAAATTACTTTAACAGTAACTTATGATAACTCAAGGTTGTCTTGGCTTTATGTTAACTAGGTGCATGCTTAGCTAGCCTAAATGCACCTTATATAATAGTGTTTCTTCCCCCAGATTCCGGTGGTGTCGTGGTTTGACGACGTGGATGATGCTGAGCTGCTAAACCTTCTTCCTGTGTTTGAAGATCTTAGCCAAGCTGATAACGTTTACACCCGGCTTGACCAGCTTCGTGGACTTTAGCTTTCAACAGACCTGCTCGCCTCCAACAGGAGCTCCAGCTCTAAAGTTGACTAAAATAGCCACGTGTATTCAGAACATAGACATAAGTTTCCAGACTGTTCTCTTTGCCTGTGCACAAAATCCTTCTGTTTAGAAAACTGCATTAGTATGAGGTCAAGGAAATTCTAAGCCTGGGGAAAGATTTTTGGCTCAACTGAAAGTGTATGTCACAAAGTGAGGCCTTTCCTCCGATCCACAATGCTGACAATAATCACAAATCACTACTCTTAAGCACCACGAGAGAGCTGCAAAAAACAAAACAAAAAACACACCAACCAAAGCACTCCCATAACAATCACTCCAGTTGGTATGAATTTTAAAGGGGTTCTTTTGCCAAAGCAGAAGCCTGCCTGTCCTGACTTGACTTTTGGACATTGTTTTTGTTAATTGTGCCTTTTATGGAACAACAAAAACACCTTTTTTAATTTAAAAAAAAAGATTTTATACTTCATTTTAATAGGCTGTTTTATAAGGAAATCTATTTTTAAATGGTCAACACGGTTCCTCTATGCAACCCAGTTCTGTGCTCACATGGACAGTACCTCTTGTTGCCAGTCAAGCAGACATTACTGTAGCCTTTAACTATAAATGGGTGTCAAAACAAGTGTATTTTAGTCATTTGTATCATAAAAGTGGTTTCTACATAACATGCAATATAAATCCTAAGTGGTCAAATTGACATTTGATACTATTGGTTATAAAGTTGGGTAAATGGGGTGAAATCTAGTCTTTGGTCCTTCTGAAAACAGACACTGGAATTTTATTTTATTTTTTTGGGCACATAGGACACGTGTTTATTTTTAAATGCCACAGTTTTAAGTCATGGTTTAATAATAGTTTGTTGCTATATTCTTCTTCTATTGCTCAGTGGCAAACAACTTGCACTTCTTTTATGTTGACAGTGCTGTAAGTAAAAGCTGTGCCTTTTGAAATTAGGACAGAGAATGGTGTTTTGCCTGAACAGAGATTTGTAGGCCTACACACTCTGATGTGTCATGCTGAGCGTGAGAAAACACTGTCAGGAGCAAGTGTAATGCCAGGGGCTGCGGTACTTGCAGTGCAACACTTGAAAATATCAAATTTGATATATTGGGGGGGGGGATTGTTTTTTTTTTTTTTTTAACGTGTCTTTTTCTATTTATTGGCCAAAAACTTGTGTCCAGTACTTCATAATGCTCAACCTTGTGTATTGTAATCCGTTTGCCTGTTTTGAGGCTGGCCTTGTGTTTAACTGTTTTATCTGTGCCTAAATAATGCACGTTTTGCTGTCAGAATTAACAATACAAAACCTTACAGTTAAATCGGCAATCGGATGTAAACCGGAGATTCAGTCATTCAAGCAAACATACATTTGAAATCCAGTACAACGGAGATTTTGCGAGGTTAAGTTTTTTGGGGGGGGTTGAATGGTTTTGTTTTGTTTTTCTATGATGTTTTATGTCTGCATGTCAACTAGTGAAACATGACAATGAGAATTGAAACCAGTTGTGATGACCAAAAGTATTTGTTTAAAGTCACAATTTGTCTTTGTATGAGAATAAATCCAGAACTTAATGTTTTTTTTCTACCTGGTCTGACCAAAACTCTAAAAGACCAGGTGTTACCAATTTTTATTTTCAAATAAGTTTTATTTTCAAATAAAAATTGGTTCTATTTTACTACCTTTGTGTGTGTGTTTTATGCCATGTTACAAAGAAAATCACTGTAGTGTATTAAATATCTTTAAATATTTTAAGTTTTTAAATCTAATGAAAGAAAAATTACATGTTTGTACAGTGTGTATATAGTACTTTTATGACCAACTTTACTAAGGTGCTGTTTTCAGGAAACATTTGGGAACCAAATTACTCTTTTTGTCTTTTTTTTTTAAACTTCATTTCAGAGCAGACTATTATTATTATTTTTTTTTTTACTCAGTTCTAACAAACTACCATCGTACAATTCGTATTTAAAAAGAAATAACATGATATAGGCTTTTGTGGACTATTTAATTTATGATTTTTCTTAAATGGATAGCGCCTCCAGAAAGAATTTAAAGCTTAATCGAGAACTAATTTACACGTCAAAACATTTCATTGACCAAAAATGATATTTAGTTGAAGCTACTTCAAGTATTAAATTTAATAAATATTTAAGATGTAACCATCAAGAAACACGTTTTTTGCACATTTTTCTTTTCTTTTGCAGAGTTTAACAATTAAGTAAATTATACAGTACAAAGTGTTATATTTTTGTCATTATAAACTATCATTGTATAGGCTACTTTTGGTATAATGACTAAAACATAAGTGAAAATATTTCACATGTTGCATGCAGTTGCACCATTCGTCATGACTGATATCTCGGTCATATCATCGAATTTAAGTTTACACTCTTATATCCTGCTTTTACTTCGGTTTGATTAGAAACCGTTGAGACGGTTAAGTGGTTTCTTTACAGTGTTTATTTTGTGATCAAACGTTGTTTTTATAGCAGTAAAGACGCTTTGCTGATGATATCAGTTACATTTTTGTGTCGGCCATTTTAGGTGCACCGGTGACATTCTTCGATGACACACCAGGAAGTGCAGCATAATATAAATGTTATTCGAAAGTGAAGAGAAAATAACTTGTAACGTGTAATGTTTTTAAATATTTTTTTCATAATTACAAACGGCTAGTTGGCTCATTAAATCGCATTAGATAGCCGGTGGTATGTCGTACTTTCGACCTCGCTGCACGTGACTGGACTTCAATCTTCTGGGCGTTTCCATGGTGACATCAGCAGGCTGCCGTGAGCTGACACGTACGGTTTTGTTTAAGTAAAAAAACTTAACTGTAAAGTCGAGAAAAGGAAACAGCTCGTAACAGAGAGGTAAGTAATATGCAGGTACAAATGCAACCGTTTTGTGCTTATACCGGTGTGTCGTGTTAACTGGGGCTGAAAATAACCGAAGAAAGAAGGAGACGTCGAACTGTGTCGTTAGCTCGCCAGGCTTCTTGTTATTTGACGCGTACTGGCTAGCAGCGTTAGCTATTAATACATTCCCAGGCGTCTGCTTTTTGGCTGTCTGGTGCTCAACTATCGTGCCGAATGGCTTATTCTCATATTTATGTAAGAACAAGTAGTTCAAGCAGTCACCATGCTTCCCGAATCGGAGACATGGCGACTACTAAACAGCTTGTTAGCATGTTTGTGTGCTAGTTATGGCACAAAGCTTGACATTTAAAGCTAACCTGTTGTGTAACTTCATCAAAGTAGACTACGCACTTCTAATCTACTGCGTGGATATCCTTAACGTGATTCTTACTTTCATTATTATTTTCATAGCTTAGACTGCCATTTGCTAAATTAAAGGTTTAGATTTGCTGGAAAATAAAGACTATGGGGTTCGTAGAAAGGCCCTTGTCATTGTTCTAATGTTACAATTCATGTTATAGTGATAACGAAATCGTCCTATGTATGAAATTTTAGTGTGAAAAGCTTGTATAGCTGTTGAAATTGCTGCGATGTAAAAGTACATACCTCACTCTGAGTTGCTCAGTCACTTTCATTGAAACTTTGAGTTGTTTCTCTACAACTTTAGACACCGACAACAGCTTCACGATACACAGCTCTTTTCAAAAGCCAATTACTTTTGTGAAACTGAAAAAAATGTGCTTTTGCACCAATGCATTACATGTAAGCAACCATTTAAATAGAGATATTAAGTTTTACAATTAATAAGCGGGCAATACTTAAAAATGCTAATTTGTTGGGTCAAAAAGTTAGGGTAAGCTTAATTTAAGAATGTTGTGCTGTGTTATCTTATACAGATTGTGCATCGCTAAAGAGAGAGAAAACACATGAACTTAAGGGTATGAGAATGTAAACATAAAGCAATATTCTGAAGTACTTTTTAATTTTAAAGGATCTTAAAACTATTAAAACTACTAGAAGACAATATAAATATGGATATCTGAAGTGTTTTTTTTTTTTGTTTTTTTTTTTAAGAAAGGTAAGAGAAATTGTACACAGCATATATCTCTCACTTTGTTTTGAGACTGATCAGGTTTTTGTCATGGGTCCTATACACTGCACAGTTTGACAGATTTAACATTTTTAAATTTAATTTTACTTGATAGGTGTGATGCACTTTAACACAGTTCCTACACAGAGCATGAAACTGATGTGCTGCAGTTTAACTATCTCAGCTTTTTCAGCATATCTGTGCCCCATACACCACAGTTACAGTTAGACTAATTGCACCATTCATGTAGGTTACTGCAAAATAACATTTACAGTAGCCTGTAAATGCAGTAAGAGTACAACAAGTGAAACTTGGGAAATGCATGAAATAATGATGCAGTGAAATAAGGTATGGATGGATAAAATGGATTAAAATCTGAGACTAAAATGTACTTTATCCAATAAACTGATCATAATTATGAATAAAAAATGCAACACAGTATCACAACTGAAATAATAATGGATAAATTAACAAATGTGATTCACATTCTTTAGACATATTAAAATTATGTAGTCATTTAAACAAGAGTGCACAATTGTTGCCATTCTTGTGCTTTTATGGTGTAGTGGTAGTTTTGTGTATGAAGGCCCAAGAAGATTGCATTAAAGTTTTTAATTAAAAGAAGAACAAAATGTTGTATTCTGCGCATAAAAAATACATTTAAAACTGAACTCAGTACATGCATTCTAAATTTCCTCAAAAAACAAAAGTGCACCTACACAATTGAGCTAAATCTCCCAATCCTTATAGGTTTGGGAATAACACATCGCATGCTGTGTTGCCTTGTTGTAGGCAGCGTGAAAAGTACTGGGGTGCTGTGTCTGAGTGTGAAGAAGTAAGTTGTGTTATAAAATTAGAAACTTGAGTGTAAAGAGGAAAAGGGTTTGGCACACTTGGTGAATATTTTGGCTGCAAGTGTTAGTGGCTTCAGTAATCACCGTTACTGTTTAAATGTTCAGAGAAAACTGCAAAGATATACCCAGTTTCTTTCCACTAATCATTAACAAATGGTTGCACTTGTACTACCTGCTCCAGGCTTACAGTCATCATGATAGAGGAGTTTTTACTCTTACTGTTTTAAGTGGAGCAGAGGTTTAATTTACATTCATATCTGTTAAGAGGAGACAGCGTTTCATCAGAAGTCTCATCAGATCTCAGTCCCTGATTTCATCATGAACGTGTTTGACCGCAGCATCAACATTGATGCCCTCTTCAAGTTCTCCCAAATGTACGTAAGCATTTTATGTGATAATAAAACGGTCGTCATGGTCTGCTTTTTAACTTGCCTTTTCATCACTCTTGCCTCGTTCATGTATTATCCCTCTTCCTGCAGATCTCATTCCACCCAGGTGCACTTGAAGAATGTGTACTCAAGCTTGGCAGTTTGTATGTTTGTGGCCGCTGCCGGCTCCTACGTCCATGTCGTCACACGCCTCTTTCAGGTAAGCATAACGAGATGCAGCTTGGCCTAGCTGTACATGTACCTGTAGATGGTCTCCTACAGCAAAGGTTGTTTTATCCTCCTATCCTAATATAATTTTACTAACATAAATTTTACCTATCTAGGAGCTGAAACTATCAATCTCAGATATTCAGTATATCACTATGCAATATCTGTTACATGTCAGATTAATAAAAAAATATATTTGGTTACAGCTAAATAGAAGGGTACTCTCTCTTTATGTAAAACAAAGGAAAAAAGTAGTCCTAGTTTACAGTACTGATAGCACTTTTATTTTTCTAAATATTTTTTTATAAATGTTGCCTTATAAAGATCTGCAGCGCTTCATTATATGGATGCTAATCTCCACAGTGACCCTAAATCACAGTCACACAGCTAAGGTGGGAAGTTAGTCCAACAAAGACCAGCTAAACTTTCATTACTGATATTTATTTATTTCATGTGTTCATTATTATTATTGATGACAAGCTCACAATTTGTTGCACAAATTTCTCTGGGGATGTTCTGCTGTTCTTCAGGCACATTTTAAGCTGTCTTTTTTTGTTTTGTTTTTTTGTTCTCTGCTTCTCTTCAAAACACCCCAAAGGTGTTTGCTACTGGTTTTGAGTGAGGTAACATACGTCAGGCCATTCTGCTACAGTTTACTTCCTCTGTTAGTTGTCTGCAGCCAGGCAGGCAACTTGTCACCCAGTATTTTTGGTATTTCTAACAGGCATACCTTTTACCATCTATAAATTCAGACTTTTCCAATACTCCTCAGGCTTCTTTTTATATTCATTGCATTTTTAAATTCTTGGATGTCATCTAAAGGAGCGGTCCCCAACCTTTTTTGCGCCATGGACCAGCTTATGTCCGACAATATTTTCACGCACAGGCCTTCAAAGTGTCGTGGATAAATACAACAAAATAAAACCAGTATCGATACCAAAAGACGGGTTGGGGACCGCTGATCTAAAGAGATTAACATTATGCAGTCACTTTCATGCTCTGTCATAGAAAGTTGTTTTTTTTTTCCCCTCTGATAATCCTCCTGCCAAGCCTGAAGCACAAGGGTTAGATTGTGCAAGCACTCGGTCAGTGACATCGTGGTAGTAGGAAAGACATCACAGCTCTTGATTAGTGGCCTGTTCTATACCTTGTGATTACTGCTTCAACTATGTTCTTACTAATTTCTAGTTGTTAACAGAACTTCATGTGTCCCCTTTTCCTCTTTTATGAAGAGCTTGCAATCAAGTTTCAATTCCTCTTAAGTTCTTTCACATGTGGAGCTGTGATGCAGACAGCCCATGTGTCCAAACCTAGAAAGTTCTGGAACAACCTATTTCATAGCCATATTTATTCATTAAGGCTGATTGAGCCCATGATTTTCAGTCAGTTTTGTTTCAATAGTCAAGAATTTTCTAACTTGTGTGAAATAATCATAGGTGTAGCCTATTTTGAAGCCTGTATTTCCAGTGTAGTGTGTCTCTCCCTTCACCCTGGATCATGGAGTTGTGTTGGATGACTTTGTGTGATGAGTCTTTTCTTCATCAAAAACAAGCGACCATGAAAGGGTACTGATGTGGGCGTAACAGAAAGCTACAAATATTTATGTTCTGGCATCAAACTGGTTTAAATGCAGTGAAGATGTTTCAATAGTCCATCAGAGAGGAAATTCAGTTCCCTCGACTGAGTTAGTAACTCCTTTTATAGAACTATAAAAGAAGTATTTAAAGTATATAAATCTGTATTTTAGTTTTTGCGTTACTGCTTGGTTCACAAACCTAAATCTGTCAAAACAATCATCAGTCAGTAAAAAAGAAAAATGGACGTGGCAGTCTCATGAAAACGAGTAAAATCTCAGGTACGACTCAGGCCAAGTTTGTCATTTATATCAGGCACGTCTTCAGAAGGTCTCATACCCAATAGGAATGTCTCAACCATCCACACTCACACAGGAAGTGGCTTCAAGCAGCCACAGGCAAAATAACCACTGACAATGCAAAGTAGCCGGGTCCCAGGTGAGGTGAGGAATTGAAGCCACTGCTAATAAGCACAGGATAGCAGTGATTCCCCCCCCCCCCCCAATTTCCATTCACTTATTTTGTGAATTCTTGTTGCAAAACAAATTTCCACAAGGAAAGTAAATGTGACCAAAAGGCCTGCGTTTGCATTGTTTTTGCCAGACCTGAGGGAAAGTTATGGAAATCCAGCCTGCTCGGATACTATGGAGCCCAAAAAGCCAGCTGATTGGGTGGTTTGAGAGGAGAGGAAGAGGAAGCACAGTTCAACACAAAGAGGACGTTTGGGGGGAAAAAACATCAGACATAAAGTAAATAAGTGGGCCAATTTAAAAAGAAAAACAGTGGCTGCAGTGGACAGTTTTGATTGTTTAAACACTTGGTTTCACTTCGCGAAAAAGTTCTTTCGCTATTATGTCTTCTGTCCACAGCACGGCCAAGAATAGCCCACATTACTGGTTGTTCCACATATTTTTACGCCCTCCAAGTCACAGTACACAACTACAATATGTACAATATGTTCAACCAACACACTGACATACCAGACATCTTAAGCATGACATCTTTGTTTTTGATTATTCATTTAACTTTACTTAACTTCAAGTTTTGATGCAGTTTCAACCAGTCTGTCATTTAACTGATTATTGCACAGAGATGTACTCACTTGTGTAGGGTTTTACTGGACAGAATAACACCAAATACTGACAGCTTTTCTTCAGCAAGTCTGCTGCTGAGGTGGCTTGTTTGAGATGTAGTTTTCTACTAATAAGATTTTTGTTCTGCTTTCTTTCTTTTGATTTGGTTTGTTTTTTTCCATTACATGTGAAATTCAGGTAGTTTCCAGAGTAAGTTTGACAGTTTCAGTTTTGTTTTTAATGTTTGAAAAGTTTTACTTTCGATTGTGTTTGTCAAGGGGAAGATTTTATAGCTTTAGAATGAATAAAACAGGACAAACAGATCACATTTTCAAAGTCTCAATAGGCAGACAAGGCTTCTCAAAGTGACAAATACTAAGACTAAATAAATTTCCTTTATGTTTTATTAAGTAAGTAAGAATACAATAGTCTTTGTTTGTTTGTTTGTTTTTATTCCAGTTCAGTTACCTAAAATACTTCTTAAAGCTTGATTTAACTATAATAACCTTGATCCTGACCTTATTCTCACGGTAGCAGATTATGGTTGTTTGCACCATCATGTGCTGCTGTAGATGATGGTGTAAACAACAGGTGGTATTTACTGTCTAACAGATCCTTTTCTCCCCTTAAGGTTTAAATACTGTGAGAAACCTTGGGGGGGGGTTTGTGGGTTTTTTTGGGGGGTTTTTTGTGTTTTTTTCCTCTTTGTGAAGTATAGAAGGTCATCGCTGGTCATTTACAGTGAGCATTATCACCACTAAGCCACTCAGCACATACTTTGAAGCTTAGTCACCTCTATCCCATGTTTGATGTGATAACAACAACAGCTTTTAGAAGAAAATGGGGGGGAAAAAGTCTCACCATTCATCAGCCATCTTAGATTAAGTCTGAGCAGTGCTTTTAAGCCACTATTTAAGTTAATTGGGACAGCCAATTTTAATTTCAGTTATAACTGGGAGTCACAAGTCAAATCCAATTTAAAGAGGTAAGTGTCACTGTAGTTATTTGGTAGCAAGACTTGCGACGTAAAGACTGAAAGACGTAGGTGACAAATTAATTTGGAAGGAGCACAGACATTTAAAACCATTGGCAATAACCATGAAAGAAAATCATGTACACATGAAGAGAAACCAAAGAGCAAATGTCCATAACAGAAGTATTTATTGCGCATCACAACTCTGCAGGTGCATTTCAGATAATGCTCATACAATGGGTCAAAGTACATGTCTGTAATTTGAATCTGAATTTTTATATATTTAGTTTATTAACACCTTGTAGCTGCTTTTTTTTTTTTTTTTTTTTTTTTTTTTTTTTATTAAATGTGAGTATTAACTTGGCCACAGTACTGGTGCCCTGTGTTTACCCTGTACCCCTGTTTTTAGGGTGGTGTGCTGTCTGTGCTTGGATCCCTCGGGTTGATGTTCTGGCTTGCCATGACCCCCCACAACCCTGAGACAGAGAAGAAGAGACTGGCTATCCTCGCAGGATTTGCCTTCCTCACAGGTAAGTTCACAATGTGTTACTGTTTGTGTGATCAGAGGTGAACGGTCTGTAATCATGCAAAAGCCTAACACAGTGTTTACTCACCAGGTGTTGGCCTTGGACCCACACTGGACTTTGTCATCTCTGTCAATCCGAGGTAAGTGACAGATTGAACTTTAATGTCTGCTAACAGCTCAGTGAGTGAAAGTTAGTCACATCAATCTGCACCTCTTTATGCAGCTCTAAGCAAACCAAAGAGTCAATAAAGAACATATTATTTATTTGTCCTGGTATTCTTCTCCTCAGTATCATTGTGACCGCCTTCATGGGAACCTCTGTGATTTTCATCTGCTTCACTCTCAGCGCCCTCTATGCCAAACGCAGGAGCTACCTGTTCCTTGGAGGTAATTGTGCATCCTGCCACCCATAACTAAGACAGTTTACATCAGTTTTTGTCCATAAGACAAATTATAATTATTGTAAACTCCTTTGTACAAGATCTCCAGTTTATTCTCTCCCCATCCTCCACCCCCCACAGAACATCATTTGCATTATTTTATAATACACCAAATTGTTAAAGTGACAAAACTAATGGACTGACCAGTCAGGGAAATAAAAGCAATCAGCACAGCCTAAATTTATTACAGTTTTAAGCTACGTCTAGACTAGCCCAGATAAATTGGAAAACGTCGTATACGTCTGAAAACACTCCACGTCCACACTATTGTTTTCATTCGTTTTCACAGAGTTGTGCGTCCACATTGAAACGGCCAAAAACGCTTGCGTTCCAGTACTGTGCATGCATGAAACGCAAGACGATTCGACCTGCCTCATTTCTGTCTGCCGTTTATTTACTTTCCGGCTCTTTGAAGCATTGAAGCAAAATGTTGAGGAAAAGCACCGAGTTTTTTAAATGGACTAACAATGAGGTGTGGAGTTGTTGCTGCGAGTAACACAAAGGTACGAAGTTGCAAAAGCGAGTGAGAAGCTATCTGGAGCATGTACAAACTGATATTAATCTTCAATAGGGCTGTCAAAATTGAGAGCAAACAAAACAACTGCTGTGTAATGCCCTCCGCTATCTTTGTTTAATTGGTCACATGACTGCATCACATGACTAAAATGCGTCATCGTTTTCGAAAAGGCTTCGGGTTCGCTGTCAACACTGCGACGCAAAAACAGCATTTTCAAATGTATCCGATTTGGAGAGCGTTTTCAAACGCTTCGTTTCCTTGACCGAAAACGCCGTCTCAGTGTGGACGTGAGGCCAAAACGGAGAGAAAAAGATGTGTTTTCAAACTAAAACGTATTAGTGTGGACATGGCCGTAATCTCAGTTCAGTTTTGGCTTCCAGTGATTGTGAAAATCAAATCTTCAGGAAAAAACTGAAAGCAGTGAACTTTCCCTAAGAGCACAAATTCACTCACTCGTCAGTGCAGCCGAAACCAAAGTGAGTAAAAGTGCAATAAGAAAGTCTGTCTGGAGCTCATAAAACTTACAGGTTCACTTACAGAAACCTTCTAGGTGTGTTTCTCTCTAGATTTCTAACCTGGGCCACTTTCAGCTATCCACCCTTTTCAAACTGTTGGAGCATTTACCTTTATAATCCAGAAATCTCTGAGCCCCCTGTACATCTGTATTGTTAGCAGTAAAGACTGACATGATTGTACAACAGTGACAACAGTGAGCATAAGCTAGGTTTTAGACAAGCTTTACACCCAAAACACCCTAATCTGGGCTTAAAACTCTACCAGATGAGGCTGTCGCCCCCTCGCCTGATTTTTGTTTTTGTTTTTTGTTCATTTGCTTTTTCTTTTAAATTCTATCTAAAGCTTAACAGAATACTAAAAGGGTCTGTTTAAATTCAGGAACTGTGTGATGTTTAAGTTACTTAATCATATTAAATAACCTAATTAATTAATTAATAATAAATAAAAATTTTCACAAATCTTATATATTCATAAATCCCTGACATTAGCGGTGACAAAAAATTGGCAGCATTATCACTTATGCAAGTGATGCTCAGCTAACCACTTTGTCTCCTCAGGCACACTCATGTCCGGCCTTTCCATCCTGTTCCTGATGTCTCTGATGAACATGTTTTTTGGATCTATGATTCTGTTTAAGGTAAGTGAACCAAACAGTGCCGCCACCCCCCCGCTAGAAGTTTGATCAGCTGTAAGTGAAAATGTGCCGTTTAATATCTTTATCTTCTCTGACAGGCACACATGTACCTGGGGCTGCTCATCATGTGCGGTTTTGTCCTGTTTGACACTCAGCTCATCATCGAGAAAGCAGAGAACGGGGACAAGGACTACGTCTGGTGAGGACATGTGCTCACTGCTAGCAAAGTCCCCATGAGCCCTTTATCTGCTGGCCTACATTTTCTTATAACCAAATGCTGTGCAAATGCATCATCCCACAGTGAGGCATACAACTGAGCATCAGTTCTCATAAGAATAATTTGATGCAAACACATTGTATTATCAGACTGAGCTGGCAGCTCGTTTTACTTGATGATGTTCTTCACTCGGTCTGACTTTATCTCGACTGACTGATTTCTGTAGCAGAGTTAGTAGACAACAGTATATTTGACGATGACCCTGAGACCACGACCAGTTCTGATAAAAGACAGCATAATGCTTATTTGAAGGGTAACTGGTGTGTTGAACAACCTGTTATATTTAGTGACAAGAGTTGTGCCTGTGGTGGCTGATTAACTGTGACCACTGCCCTCTCTGAGAGGGTGGAGTTTGTTTATTGGCTGTGCTGATGGAGCTGTTTTGAAGAAACATCATTCGAGGTACTCAATCTTCAGGAGTTTAGGCTGGACTGTTGGATTGGTGATGGATCAGATGTGTGATGTGAAGAGCTGAGCTTTGGCTTTATTGATCCATGTTGGTAAATCACCTGGCTCACATTTAGACCAGTTCGACTCATTGCAAAGACTTTGGGTGTAATCACGCTGCCGAAAATGCTGCTTTGTGTTCGCTCTGCGTTCACTTTCCAAAAGATTGATGGAGTTTCCTCAGCTTGATAATGCCGATAATGGCCCCCCCCCCCCAAGCTGTTCTCCTGCAGTGCATCAGAGCGATTTCTTTTTTTAACCAAGAAACCGCCGTATCACGTTATGATTGATCGCCCATTATGTTTTTACAGTTCAAAAACCAACTCTGTATATCTGTTTTATTTTTCAGGCACTGTGTGGACTTGTTTCTTGATTTCATCACCATCTTCAGGAAACTGATGGTCATCCTTGCCATGAACGATAAGGTACTGATATTATATGACTGCAAAATACTGTCTTTGAACATTTCCAGGAATGTCTAGCGATGGTTTGTTGTAATAACAAAAGTTGTTTGTGTACATTTTAACAGTTAAAAATACATAAGGGAGTTTCCCTGCCGGTCTAGTCTATTGCTCTAAAGCTATAAAGAACTACAAAAGCACTTTAGTTGTTTTGACTCAGTCCCAAATATACCATCTTGCTGCTGTACAAAGTCCCTTAGAGCAACAAATGTGTAGTCTTCATTGATGTAAATGGTTTCCATCTTGACTAAAATCATCACTGCTCAGCTGGTTTCACGAACTTATTTATAAGACCATTTTTGTGAGCTGTTACTACAGAACTTAAACATAAACTAACTTCAGGTTGAAATCCAGTGAAGTATAAAAAGGCTTATTGTTGTTTTTGGCCTTTTCATGCTTAACAGTGACAGAAATATAAAATATGTTTCATCAAAAAAAAATGCTGATGTTCTAAAAGCCAGTTCACTAAAGTCACACAAAGAGCACATTTTCTCATTTGGCCCTCATGAATTTGAGCTATGCAAATATTTGTGGTTTCATTTGCTGAGGTTTTGAGATATCTGAGAAAGCATCACAGTACAATGAGAGGAAATTTTATTAGTGGTCCACAAAAACAGTGAAAACTGAAACTTAGCATTGTGGATTCTCACAAACGGGGTCACAGAGATCTAAACCTTTGTAGTGTTAATGTTTTAATATCGGGAAAAGTTTGTTTTAAAGCTTTGGGGGTTTTTTTGTTTTTTTTTTAGTATTCTTAATTTTAACTTCAGACAGAAGGTACTTTTAATTTCAGTTAAGTACATCCTTGGACAGTTTTCATTTCACTTTATACTCCAGACACCTGTCTAATAAACTCTAGAACAATATTTTTCTGCATATAGATTTAAGCACACACTCACGAAGAAAATCATGTAATGAAGAAATAAATGCCATACTTGTAGCTGTAACTGTAATTTAAAACTGAGACGTCTGAATTTATCTGAGTGATGACGATACTCGGAGACAGGTAACTGAAAATGTTCGGCATCTTCCGTGTGATCAGCGTGGCTCGATATCCTGAGGCTGAAGTGAGACTCTGTTTCATAATACATAACTACAGCACTCACAACAACAGCTTGACCAAACTAACTGTCCCTGTTTGTGTTTTTGTTTTCAGGACAAGAAGAAGGAGAAGAAGTAAAGAGTCTTTGAGTAGCAGGAAATTAAAAACAATCAGAAAAGGCACAATTTGCAACGCACTTGGTGCTTTTCACTTTCTGTCTTCATTTTGAAATTTAACTCCTATGTGGTCTTACATTGTTGAAAATTCTTTGATTTATCATATACTTTTTTCTAAACTTACAACAAGGGTTGAATGTAAGTTTATGGTACAGTAGTAAACATCCCATCCTGGCTGTGAATGAATACTTTAACGCTGCAGTGATAACGCTTGGCCTGTAGAGGGGAGCGTTGCTCTATGATGGCTCCCAGAAGCTGAGCGGCACCTAATGAGGATTTTTTCATATTTACTTGTTCTTTAGTGCCATAAATTAACATGATAGGCTCCTTTTTATAGTGGGTCACGTGAGCTTCTGAAACTGATTATTGTAAAATTTTATGTAATTTCATTATTTATAGTTTTCCTTGGATCTCTTAAGTGAAATGTTGCCACATATGGTCCCATGGTTTTTGACAGCAGCTCCTCCTTTTCAGAAATTTTCCTCTGATTTGTTTTGTTCCCACGTTTTTTGGTTTTGGGTAAGAGTGAAGAGTGCTGATTAAAACCCCAGAAGCCAGTCAGACTTGTTATGATCTACACTGAACTCATTCAGAGGGACTTTCAGCCACTTGCTGGTTTGGATTTTGGATTTTGGCCTCATTGAGGAGGAAGAATTGCTGCCATCTGTCCTTTTTTTTTCTTTCATTTTGTTCCTTCAACTTGGATTGACGGGCAAATGATTCAGACCGCTCCCCTTGTAAATCTGTTGTCTAGAAAATAGTTTGCCAGATGATGATGTTAACCTGAAAATTTGGCATCTGTATAATTCCTTTTTTCCCCTCTTTTTTTCCTTTTTTTCTTTTCAAAGTGTATACTGTGAAAAATTTATTTTATTGATGTAAAACTGAAACTAATAATTTGATACATTTGCTCAAATAAATGTGTTGAACGTACTGAGACAAAGTGAGCGTGTCTTTATTACAGGCCTCTGTGGTTGTACTCTAATCTATGTAATCTGTATCCTATGTGTTATGGATGTGAGGGCATCTGTGGCTCAGGTGGTAGAGCGGGCCGTCTACTAATCGGACTGGTTCGATACCTGTGTCGAAGTATTCTTGGGCAAAATATTGAACCTCGAGTTACTCCTGATGCATCCGCCAGAGTGTGTGTGTTTATGGGAATGCTGGGGAAAGCACTGAAAGCATAGAAAACAGCAGTTTAGCTTTTAGAAAATGTAAGATTTGGCTTTGAAAATTGTTATTCCAAAGCTTTGAATCCCCCCTCCCAAAAGGGCTTTTCTACTCAGAACAAACACTTTATACAGCCTACCTCTTTCTATCTACCATCCACACTCTGGTGGGCACATCAGAGGGGAACTTGGGGTTAGTTTTTTTGTTCAAGGGTGTTTGGCACACAGACTGGAATCAAACCAGCAACCCTCCAATCAGTGGGTGATCTGCTCTACCATCTGCGCTACAGCCAATCTGTGAAGCAGAAAGGTTTTGGTGCCCTGAATCTCTCAGTAATAGCACAAGAAACAGCTTTTTGTCACTCATAATAATACTTGAGCTTTTGTATCTTACATGATGTGGGACTGATTATTTATTAATGTTTTTTTTTTATTGTGTTATGCATTTGCAAATGTGCATATGAGAATAATAATAATGGAGGGCTGACTTACAGCAGAACAAATGTACTGACAGGTGCACATAAACTGAACTTCACAGTTTCCTGCACAGTCTGGATATTTTAAAATTGATTTAACATGGTTTATGAATTTTAGAGGTTGTTGTTTTTCTGTTTGTTTGTTTTTAAAGGCGTCTTCTTAATGTAAACCAAATTCTTCAGCTAAATAAAAAGTGTCAACTCCCCAGGGGTTTTATTACAATAAAAAAATCTCTCTTTTTAAAAGCTCAGTAGTTTTGAAGCTGAAAGGTTTTTATAATTAATGCTTCAAATATTCAAATATATGTCATTTTTCAAATAAAAATTTCAAATTCGAATTTTTTATTATATTTGCATAAAATATTCAGAAATAAATAATTGCCTTGATGGGAACTATAACATTTGTCCTCAAGCCTGTATAGTTTAAGATGTTAGTGAGATGTTAGGCCCTTTATTCTCAGTAAGATTATATCTCACCCTAAGGGGACAGTTTAATTCAAAGAATGTAATTTACATATTTTTCCTCTGCCCTGAGGGCTGTTTAGCTGTTTATCCATCTAGATTGCTTTGGTGTGACTTACCCAGTTTTGGAGATTTCTGCCTTTTCTTGAGTATAATTTAAATAAATGGTGTTTTCTTTGTGGGGTTCACAGTGTTAAAAAATACATTTGAAAGTCAGCAAAAATGTCCAAAATTATTACCCACTTACTGAAAGGAATCTACAAACATTGTTGTGAGCCATATCGTGGAAAAAATTTAGTGTTAGCTGTATGGTTCACTAACATGGGAGGATGTACACAATAGAAAAGATTCCTGGAAGAAACCCGTCGCTTTATCCGTGAGACATAAACATAGTTAAAACATGCTTGTGACAGTCGCATGGCTGCAAGCATAATGTACTTTTTTGTATCATTGTTGAGTTCTTGGTCAGTGTTGCAATTACAAAAGGTTCAGGCTTCAGGTTGCTGTAAACACTCTGCTGAGACAGTTTTTTATACTTTTGGCTCTGTATGATGTCAGCGAGAGTGGGAATTCCTAGTAAGGCCATCTGAGGCCCAGAAACCCCACCGACCTGCTGTCAAATACGTCTTCATTGGTGTGATTTTGAGGCCTTAAAATTAGTGTTTTCGCCGTTACCGTCTTTGTGTTTGGAAACTGGATGCGGTGAATAAGAGGTTGATCTGACCAACTCATAGGTGAACAATTTGTCAATCACAAGTTGTTGATTCAGTTCATTGTCCTGTTGAATGACCCCGTTTGGGCCACAGTTTATTTGTCAGACAGAGAAGAGCATGGCTGACTCAATGACCGCAAGGTGCTCCGGTTCTGTGTTTGCGCTACTGTGCTGTGCATCATTGCCAAACATCTCCACTCTAAAGTATTGTGATTTACTCAAATGCAGCTTTTCAAACCTAAAGCGTGCTGCCATGCTCTTTTTAGGCTGACGGGGCTTTCTCCTAGCAATACTTCCAAACAAGTCATACTTGTTCGGTCTTTTTCTAATTGTCTTGTCATAAACTTTAAAATGAACACGTTAATTGTGGCCTGTAGGGTCTGAGAAGCAGCTCTTCAGTTTTTTGCAGTTTTGTGTAAATATGGCACTTGGAGTGCGTTTGCTGTGACGTCCACTTCTGGCACGATTGTGGCAACATGTCAACACAAACCTGAATGCTACAGATGAGAAAAACTGCTAGAACTTCTGCTTTCATAGAAGTGCTCACACTCACTGATGATCAGTGAATTTGAAGAGCAGAACCTGGCTTGTAATTGCCCTCTATAGAATCAGTAAGGGGGTAATTAGTTTTTTACAGGACTCCACCGAGTCCTATAAAACCTCTTTTTCACAACTGTGCAAATAACACTGCAGATGCACTTTCAATCCAAGTCTGTGAGCTACTACAATCTGATATAATTACTAAAAAAATTCTCAGAAAGAACTAAATCAAAACATTTTAATTAGAAAGTTGAAAAACGGCAGTAGGTACATAGGACCTCTATTTTTGCTAGGGAACAAACGGCAATAGAGATGATGAAACACAAAGCATGAAGATAACCTACTAAGCGAGGAAACTGCAGTTTTCACAGAAAGATTACAAAAAAAGATGACTGCAAATGATGAACATTTAAAATAAATAAATAATAGAAATACATATTCATTGAATAGTGTAGCCATTTCTCTTATCTATGTTATTATTGCTGGTATATATTACCTTTAAATGTATTATGATTTCAAAACAAACATACGCTGACAACCTTCCTTGGCCGCAAAACAATATCAACATGATCAATAAAATCGTTTATACATTTAAAATCGTGATGCATGAGTTTAGCAATTAAGAGTCACAGACATGAACATTCATTTTTTTTAAAGGCGCTCCATGTTTTTTGTGGGGGGTTTTCTATTTTTTAATACATTATGCGGTGAAATGATGCCAAGAATAGAATGGATGTATTGATACAGTACAGTACGCCATCTGTTGAACCCCTCGTTGATTTTTTCTGACGTACGGGACGAAGCTCCATCTACGAGGATGAGAGAAACGAAAGAGAGGTCACCGAACGACAACTGGGAGTGACAACTTTTTGTGCTGCTCATTAGCTTGGCCATGCGTTTTGTTGTCCTGTACACATGATTTAAAGAGAAGTGTCCACAGTCGAGTCTGATCGTGAAAAAGTGAACAACCTATACGATTTGGGTGGCTTTTGGCTTCACGTTTATTGGAAATCCTGAGGAGATCAATCCATCTTTCCAGTTACAACAGCTGATGAGACGTCGCCATTTTTTTCTTCGTGGATGTCGACAGGGAGCAGTCGTCTTTTCCTCAGCAGCATCTCAGCGCAGCCATCGACCAGGAGACGCGTCCTCCCCGTCGTCCTCCTCCTCCTCCCTTTTCTCCTCCCGTCCTTGGCTGCTTCATCCTTGGCTGCCGCAGGATGACAGACTGTCGTACAGAGAATCGCTCAGAGACTCGGGAGTCTCCAGGACCTGAGGGCGACTTGGGGATAGGGCTTCCTCCGGCCGCTCCCTGAGCAGCTCCAGCCCGGCCTCCCGGCTCATCTCGGGGACGCTGGGTGTGCGCGTCTTTCCCCGGCGGCTCATGCCCGACTGGGCGGGGACCGGCAGGCTGCCTGGATCAACCACCCGGCTGGAGGAGGGGCCGCTGGCCTTCGTGCTCTGAAAGGAAGCAGAAGGGTGGGAAACATTTAAGGTCATGCGCTGTCGTCTTATGCAACGCCTTCAGGTGACACCAAAAGTGGGTTACAGGATTCATCCAACTGTAAATTTTTAATATTCAGCTGATGAATAATTTGTAAAGGGAGAATGTGGCTCTGTGTTTTTTTACATTATGTAAGATGTGAGTGCAGATTTAAAAATGTATCCCTTCTTTTACTGCCTGCAAAGGATTTCAGCCTGTAAGTGACCCAGATAAGTCTTTTTCTCATGCTCTTGCTAAGCACTTTTCATTAAGTACAGAATAATATTCTCGTTAAACACTCATTAACGAAAGCATAATAACCTTCAAAGCTTTCTCTGGTTGTTCTTCCTAAGGACTAGTCTCTAGTCTCTGCATTCTTATTCTTCAGTTTCTTAATCAAAACTGGGATTGGTAGTCTGAGTTTCACTGCAGATGAAAAATTGATCTTTGAGTCGTCTTGATGAGCGGAGGATAAGAGCTTGTGTCCACAGGAAGTTTTTTTTGCACAATTTTCTATAAAAAGCTCAGCGTCAGTGACACATGGAGTCCTCAGCTTTTATCTTTCCCCAGTTTATGCCATCAGTGAAATAGTTTTGGAACGGTGCTACACTTGTTAACGTCACTTCTCTTTCACCAGCTGATCGAAATCAAGGCAGGCTGGGACTTGAAACACCGTCAACTAAGGTTGTCACGATATTCAGGTTGTCATGTTACAAATATGCACTTGACAATACGGTAAAGAATCCAGTGGCAGGACAGTTACAGTTAGACTGCTGTTTATAGCAGGTATTTTAACAGCAAAAGCATTTCTATAAAATGCAAACAGAAATCAGTTTCTCCACAACGCCCTCCCAAAAAAAACAACCCTCAGTATATTAGACTGTTAGTCATACAGGCGCAGTTAAACAGTCATTACTTTGCTGAGTTGTTGTCTCCTCTTGTTGCTCCTCACCTTTTGTGTGCATTCCAAACATTTGGGTAAACAGTAGCTCCTCTGTGAAACTGCTACTGAGCCCTGCACCTTGACTCACAGGAGCCTATTGAGGTTTGTGGATGGTCTGATTGAGTCACTGCAGTTTAGTGCACTGTTTTTTTTTTTTTAGCTCCATGAAATGTATGTGTACAAACTATGGATTGTATACATCTTAAATAGTTATAGCTCAACCAACTCTTTTTTTAACTTATTATTTGCTTTAAGCCACAGTCATGTAGGCTTAGAGACCAGTTATTAGGGGGGAAATGTGTGTGGTGAATAGTTGTGGAGAATTGCAACTATGGTAGCAGAAACAATTCATAGTATCGATAATAATGCTTAATAATATCAGTATATCAATGTAACCTTGTCAGGTCAGTTACCTCTGAGAAACTCCTGGCCACTAAGAAAAAATTACTATTCCCCAACTGGTTGACAAGGGGTTACTGGCTGTCATGTATTGTACTGCCACAGTCATTTGTAGTGTGTATGGAAGACCCCAACTTCTCTGCAAACACTTCTAATTTCTCACTAAGTGGTTGTGAGACTGTGTGACACAAACCAGAAACTTAGTCAAAGCAAAAGCGGCGTCTTTGGTTTCATCCGTAAGGTACAGCTTTTAATTTGAAGGCGAACAGTCTCCCTTTCTTGCTTGCATTGCAGTGATTAGTTAAATACGGTTTGCAGACAAGTCGATGTCTTTCATGAGGATGGGTAACCGCAGCAATCTGCTAGCAACCAAAGCAATCACAAGGTTTTTGTGCAGCACTTCTTTGTGACATTTTTCCTTAGAAAGGGGATCGCCTGTGACTGTGATTGGGGCCTTGTCCGGGATGATACTAAAGTAATAAAGTTATATGAATAAAATAAAGCTCATAATGATGTTTACTGACAGGAAATAAAAGAACAAAAAACTGCTAATGACATATCACATTATTATTGATAATGTGATTTGTTTTTTGCTACAATAATTGTAATGAAATTAGTGAAATTAATTAAATTAATTTCCAAAGCACTTCCAGACCTAAAGGTCAATCGTGATAGAGGATCATGGTTGTTACTGACCAGCCAGTTATTTATGATTTACGAACAGAAGCGTTTTCTTCACATGTTGCTTGAATTGAATGTTGCTTCTAACCCTGCAGAGGTGTTCCAAAAACTGGAACTGATAAAACTGGCAAAAGACTGAAATTTCTTCACCACAGTAAAAACAGGAAGCGATTTCAAACTCCTTTCACGTGCACAGCTGCTCTTAAGGCACTGCAGGTAGAAGCGAGAGCAAAAAGTGTTGATTAATTTGATGGCAGAAGAGATTTCTGCGTCGCCAACCAACCAACAGTATAACCTCTTGATTGATCAGCCAAACAGCAGAAGTGCCGTGCCTAACCTTTCCCGTAAAGTGAAATGTCGTTGTGTTTTCTCCTTTGTTGTTGTCTATGCCCCTCAGGGCCACTGTAGTTCTGTAACCTAGCAACAACAAGTGCTCTGAAAATGAGGTCATGGATGCTTCCACTGCAAAAAAACAAAAAAAAAATGTCGCTGTGGACTCAGAACCAGACTCTTGTGCAGATGTGATGTGCGCACCAAAACAGAAAAATTAGCTCATCGGTCAGGAGTTTTTCTGACTCAGGAAGGGCTTTTTGTTGGTTTCTGTGGATGGTGTTAAACATACAGTAAAGGCGGTGATTCCCCATGACCTTAGCTCTCAGAAATCTTTGCATTCTTCTGTTATTTCTCACCATTAGTTAATGAAATACATCCATTATGCCTGAGTACATCAGCAGCTCTTTTTGTGCCACAAAAGAGTCCTCACCTCAACTTCGTTTGAAGACGATAAAAGGTGCATTTGAATAACAGTAAAACCACAGTATGCCTACCCCTCTGAATGGTGATCCAAAGGATACCGCCTCCTCCTCTTCCTCCTCCACTGCCAGGTACACCTCCGCAGGTCCTGCTGGAGTCTTCAGGTTGGGGAAAGTCCAAGTCTTGGAGCGAGGCGAAAACATGTTCCCTCCATGTGCCTCTTTGTCTGCAGATGGAACAAATAAAGATGAGTTTGTGTTTCTTGTGCCGAGGATTTTCTCCTGTGGGTTATTACCGAAGTGAATTTAAAAGCACAAGTACTTGTCGAAATTCCCAACATGAGGAAGGTTAAAACTGTTTAAGTGTTAGGCTAAAATGGTTACTACAAAAGGGAATAAATGTGTTTTGTAACCATGCTACTGGAGCTTCATGGCTTTGCAGAGAAAAGGTTTGACCCAAAATGAACCAGCTCAACATTTAAGAGAGATATTGGTGGTTTCTGGAGGATATAAGTCGTTCTATTCTTTAATACTGTTTCCTTTATAATTCTATATTCTTAGTGTCCTCTTTATGCTTTTATTTACACTCATACCATCTTAAAATACATGAACTTAGGACTGGGAATGGGCGTAACAGCATTTAAGTAACACTGTCCAACAACCTGACCTCTTCCATCTGTTATTGTTATGTCTAAGTGGGACGGAGTGTTGACACCTTCGCGGATGACGCCGGCTGAGCCTCTTCCCTCTAACACGGACCCATACTGAATGGTGGGAATCAGCTGCTTGTGTGGAGCGTAGCAGTCTTCCTGTGATGTCAGCTCTCTGTCCAGGGTGCGAGCTCGCCGTCCGGCTCTCCCTGGGGAGCCGCCGCCGGAGTGGTGCTCGGCTCCGCCCTTCGTCTTAGACAGGCCCCGTGCAGCTGCACCGCTGCTGCAGTCGGGGAGAGGGAACGTACCGATGCCGCTGTCCAGGGTGTATGTGGAAGCACCGGAGCCTGCGGAGGAAAAACACGGGGGAGGGAGATTCAGCAAATCTGAATTAATGAACTGCTCGCATAATTTAAGAATTTAGAAGAAAAAAAAGAAAAAACTTCACAAAGCAAATGTGTAAATTGGTGGCGTTCTCATTTATTTGATCTTTTACTGCAGCCTCAGAATGAGCTCCCCTTAGGGGTGTGCCCTGTTTGTTCATCTTTGATATGCTAACAAAGGTGTGAGGTAGTTTATTTCCCCTCACTGTTTCAGTCACGCCCTCATGGAGCATTGCTGATTCTCAGTGCCTGAACGTGTGATCATTTACGCAAATAATACCGCAGAAATACTTCAAGTCCTTAAGGAAAAGTGTGTAATTATTATCTACAAAAAACATGCTTAAATTATAAAAAATAAAAGTATTCAGTGAAAAGTACAGATATTAAATGATGGTAGATTAATAAATTATCTGCTGTGGTTTAGAGAGGTACCTATGCTGCAGGGGTATTGAAGTTGATCGTAAAATGATATTTCTAATCGCCATATTTCTTTTTTTATTACTCAGGTTTTCAATGCAATCATCAGCTGCCCTATCCTGTCCTCAGAGAAGGAGAAAGCAACAAACACAGTCCTGTTTACTGTGAATGTGAAGCCTGGATGACACGGAAAGATAAACAAAATTAATTGACCGTTGAAAGGTGCTAGTTCAAATTCTTTTATTTTGAAAGTCTCTGGACGTGCAGGAGACTACTGTGTAAGTCTTCAATATCCTTCAGCTGGTGTAGAGGATCCCCATTCACCTCTAATGGGACAATATTTATAATATTTAAAATGTATAATATCTAATATTATATAAGCTCTAATACTATTGCATAACATCGTGTGTTCAGCAAAGTTTGGTAAAATGTTCCAATCTGAGGAAGGTCTCGTAGGATCACAGTAGCAGTGTTTATTTCCATATTCCATATCATAAAAGCAACATTTTAATATTGCATCCTGTTGGTGTGAAGCTAAGCTAGGCCACTATACACAAAGAAAGTATTTGGTTTTAAAGTAAATGGCAACTTTATCTGGATATTAAAAGTGCAATATTTTCTCTCTAAAATGTATCAGGGTAGATATATGAAAGATTAAGTAGCAGAAATACTCAAAAAAGTTTCACTTTTCATCTGAATATACACATAGTTTATATTGTTATCACTTTTCTTTCTTTTTTGCATTTAATTTACCTACTTCCCTTCCTCTCTGTGAATTTCTTATTAACCTTACTTCCCTGTGACTTCCACATAAGTCTATTTTGATCCTCCACAAAGCCTGCAAACCTTTTTAGACTCCCGGCAGACTTATCTTACCTGCAAAGTGTTGAGAGTGAACTGAATCTGCGAGGTTTTCATCTGATGTGATCTTGCCGATTCTTTCTGATCCCTGCATGAAAGAACAACAGAGGTGCAGAAAGAGCCGTGACTGTGCGGAAATCTTCAAATCTCAATGCAGGAAACAAGTCTAACAAATTAGATGCCAGGTTTAGACTTGAAAGTCGGTTCAGTGTAAACAGATTCGACTTGATGAAAGAGAGCTCTGTTTTTAATGTCCTCCCTCAGGTTTCTTTTAAACTGTGTTAGTCTCTGAACTGCAGATTAATAAGTGAAGAAATACCTTCTCCATGTCGTCGTGACTGGTGGTGTGACTGATGATGTCGCTCTGCTGGGTGAACACCGGCTTTGACGTCTTACAGTCGAACGACAGCCGTCGCTGGGGCACGCTGATCATCTCCTTTCCGTCCACTCTACATTTGGAGTCAGAATCGGCTTTATTGGCCAAGTGTTTGCACACATACAAGGACGTGGGCTCTAGCTGTACATGGTTTACACAGCTTGAATCGCAAGGATTTGTTTTTTTTAAACCACACACAGGCTGATTAAAAAAAATAACGAAGATATCTTTGATTCCTTTATTTAGACATTGAAGATGTTTTACATAAAAAGCGGCATGCATGTGATATTTGGTGTAGGAGAGGAAGAGCTGTCACTGCTGGAAAACGGTGGGAAAGATTCATGATATAACTCAGTGGAAAGTTTCCTGTTTTCTTCCTGCATTAATTATGGATTTTAAAACTTATTTAATTAATGACCGTCATCAGCATGCAGGAGGACACTTGCACTGTCTGTTCTAATAAATCGATTACTTGTGAATTTCATCATTTATTAGGCAGAGGACTGGGCTACTTTTCTTTCATTATTCAAGGTATGTGGTATTAATGAAAGTTAATAAATAAAAGGGACAAGGGGAGCTGGTCAGATTATTACTGATCATCTTTTTTTTGAAAGACTAACATTAAATAAAATCTCCCAGCACTCAGTGCAAGTTGTCGTATTTCAGCAGTTTCTTTTTTTAAAGGATGTTTACAGTGATCTTAATCCCTGGATATATATACATATGCAAAAAGCTGCTCCAGGCTGGTGCTTGTGATAAGTATCCAAATGCTACTTGGCTTCTACAGAAAATTAATTCTTGAGTTGAGACCAACATCTATAATTGATTTTGCATGTACTAAAAGTGGCTTACATCTCTGCCAGGAAGAATGAAGAAGTGTACTTTCTTAAAATATTACATCTCTGATGTCCTTTCTTGAGTCCTCACCTGTTTAGCAGCTGTTGCATGAAGTTGTCAGAGCGCGCTCCCCTGTACATGACCGCCAGCTGTCCCTGAGCTTGATCCATCACCACCTCACACGAGTGACCCCTGCCTGATCTCTCCACATAGGCCCGCTCCTCCTCCAGGGCTCTCCTCAGGCCCTCAGCCTTCTCCATCAGAGTCGAGATGTTCAGACCTTCCACGCCTTCTTTACACCTGGAGGCCATTTTCACAGAGTCTCTGCCGACTGAGGGAATGTTTATCTTCCACTCCTTCTTCTCCTCCTTTGCTTTAGTGCCGTCGGTCTTGCGGCTCAGCGCAGGGAGCTTACTCTTCTTCAGGCCGAACCAGCTCGCGATGCCGTTGGAGGCCTTCTGCTTGACCTCTCCGCCCTGCCCTCCTCTGTCCTGCTCCTGAAGCTTCAGCACGTTCTCCTCGATGCCCTTCATCACCTTCTGCTCAATGGCGGATTGTGGGGTGGGGACCGGCAGCGACGGCTTCTCCACCTCAGACGCCGGAGGTCTCGGAGGAGGAGGCGGGAGGCTGTCTCCGTACATTGGATTCTTTTTCCCTTTCCCACTGATCTTGGTCCTCTCCTCTGACTTGGACGAGTAACGCGGGGCCTCTGTGGACTTGCCCCCTCTGTGGACGGACGGGCCTTGGCAAGGTTTGGACGGTGACTTTGGAGGGATTTTGTTGGGGCTGTTGCTACTGTGAGGAGCGATGCTGGCTTTAACGTTATAGGCCAGATTCAGGGAGCCAGGACACTTGATGTTGTTGCGTAGTACCTGGGGAGCATCTGTGTTGGGTGACGGCAGGCCCATTTTACTCTTCGGTCCCTCTGGCTTGGTCACACAGAGTTCTTGTTTAACCACTGCGGGACCAGAAGATTTTACTGGCTGCTCATAGAGCTGAGATGACCCCGGATACTTCAAACCACCACTGCTACCTTTAGGCTTACCATCCGAAGAGTCTGTGAACTTTGAATGTCTCTGTTCCTCTTTGTGGATCTCTGCCGTCTTGCCTCTTTCTTCTCCGTAGGTACCTTCATTCACCGCATCGGTGGGCCTGAGGCCGCCTTGTAAATCCTCCGAGCTCCTCAGCTTGCCGAGTGCAGCCAGTCTGTCTTTGAAAGCGTGGTGACTCGAGTCGGCCTGAGATCTCGCCGCCCCAGCCGTAGGCCTTTTGGGAATGGACGAGGAGTCACTCCTCCTGGTTGGAGGTGCAGGCGGACCCTGAGTGACCTCAGAGCTCGCTATGTTCACTTCCCTTGTGTGCCCATCCTGCTTCTCTCTGGTTTGTGAGTAGTTAGTTTTGCTCTGAGCTTTGCTGAGGGCAGAGGAGTTGGGTAGGCTGTGATGATTAACCCACACAGGGCTGTCTGAATCCTCTTCATCATCTGATGTAGACTCTGATGTCGATGAGGACGACTGCTTTCGCTGAGGCGTGGGATTCAGGACGCTTTCTGGTAGCGATTTAACGAGCTTCCTCTCACCAGCGTTTGCCTTAGTTTGAGATGGAAGAGTGGTTCTTTTCTCGTGACCCTGGGTTGGTTCCTCCTCTTTAGAGCCGATAGACATGTCACAGACATTTTCATAATGAGGAACCCTCTGAGAAACTTTGGGTGAGGAGGAGGGAGCGCCGATCTTTGAGCCCGCAGTGGGTTTAGGTGCAGACAGGCTGCTATAGCTTATTTCCTTAGCGGGTGGGGAGCAGGTGTCTTCGGGCTGTGGAGGGGAGGTTGGTGCCGAGTGTGTGGCGGGGTACGACTCGGACCGGGCGGGTGGAGGAGGGGGCTGCCTGCACCTCTCAGTGGTGGTGGCTCTGCGTGTGGGAACAGGCGAGTGGTAAACCTCGTAGTTATTGGTGCGGCAGGGGATCCTGGAGTTGCGAGTGAGCTGAGGGCTCAGGCGGACAGAAGAAGTGGGAGCCTGCGATTTCTCCCCCATCGAGGGAATCTTTAAGAACTTGAGCAGTTTGGATGGGGAGTTGATGGCGGCGGCTTTAACATCACTGAGGCAGGAGGGACTGGGGCTGACGGATGCACTGGCTCTTACACAGGAAGCCTCCGGATCTGTGCCGTCTTTCTCAGGGACAGCTGAGGGTTCATCACCAAATGAGAGCGCCAAACCATTGGGAACGCCATCACTTGTATCCAAGTCACAGTGGGCCTCCTGTGCAGAACTAGGCAGATGGGAGGTGGCACAGAAACCAGTGAGCTCTTCAGAGGCACTAGCGTTTAGCTCAGAGTTATCCTGCTCTCCTTCCAGATTCTGACTGGCTGCTTCTGCGATGGATGAGTGGGCGGCGGCACCCGCTGGTTGCTGGTTGGCTTCATTCTTGGTGCTCTGTTTAGACTCTCCCGCTCTGGTCTTACTGTGACATTCACTCATAGCAGCTGCAGGAACTATATGGCTCTGGGTGGCTTTTGAAGGACTACAGACATGGTTGCATGGCTTTGGAGGGCTCTCTGGGCTCCTCTTGCAGTGTAAACAGCAGGTGTTCCCTCCCTCACACTTCACTGCTCCGTCACCATTCACATGCTGGTGTGTGTCTGTGTCCGAGCAGGAGCAGTGGCAGTGTGTGTGGTGGGATTTGCACTGCAGCGGGAGGGGGTCCGCAGAAGCCAAAACAGCCTCTGTGGACATGAGCACCTGGCTGTAGTCGCAGAAAGACAAGCTCGTCGTGGATGGGTGGAACTTCAGGGGGTCCGTCTCCTCCATCTTGCGGAGGACCTCCAGGATGTGTGCTTTCTTCTTGAAGAAGGGAGACAGGGCCTCCATGTTGGCGGCGGGGCCTCGAGGGCCCGGCGAGGCATGTTGTGTGCGGTAGCCGTTTCCCTGTGGACAGACACAGATTACCATCAGTATACAGTTCACCGAGAGAGCCAAACAGATTAATTCATCGGGACCTTTGAGTGCATGCGTACAGGAAAGAGTGCGAGGGAGATTAGAAGTGAAGTCTTTTTTTAAAGCACAATAGTTGAAAGCAAAGCAAATGTCAGAGCGGTTCAAACATCACACGCAGATGGGGATTTTTGTCTGATTCAGAGGCTCTTATGGTTTGTAACAGTCACCTTGGCTTGTGCTTCAGTCTGTGCCGGCTCCACCTGTTTGGCCGAGTCATTGTGCAGCTGTGCATTGTAGTCTGGGAGCGGTCCCGCCTGAACCTGTAACAGGAGATTCATGAGGCAATTATGATGAGACTGTATACGCTACAGGCTATTATATACACAGACGACTAAGAGCTACATTGTCCTGGCATCGGCAGAAACAATTTAGAGCACAGGTGAAAAGAGCCAGCTCCGTACTGGCTCACTGGTGTTTGAAAAAAATGAAAAATCAGCAGCTTCAGCGCTGCACTACCACACACATTCTTAACATATACTGAGACATTATTGGATACCTTGCATTAAAAAACCCCAATAAAATATAATCAATGATTAAATTCCGTTATTAAGCAGTTAAAGTAGTTCAAACGAGCGCCGCCGTGACAGTTTGCAGGCAAACTGCAAACTGACTGAGTCTGCAGTCCTGCCTGTTAAGGCTGGTAGATAAAAGAAAGAAAAGAAATCAAAGTAAAGATATAATTTAAGGACCACACTGAGGAAAGAAGAAAGTGCAGGCAAAGACAAGACGTGTTAGATTGACGAGTGAAAAATTCTAACTTTATTTATTATGGATTTGCAATGTGAGAAGCACTGAGAGGGCGGCAAGTGGGGGATAAATATGGAATAAATGCAAAGACGTGGGCCTTTTCTTGACGATAATGGAGCTAAAAAGCACTCGGCGTGTGGTGTTCAGAGCACTAAAAATATACTCCGCAGCAGTGTCTTTCCAGAAATAATGACCTGGGCTTATAAAAAAATAAACTAAACAATACAAAACTCACTGTGTCTAGTTTTCTAAAGGAACTATTTTCCTTCTACCAAAATAACATCTGCCAACTCTATCGCTGAAGGAAGCGCATTGCTGCTCATTCACCAGCAACAGTGCAACAGGATGTAGGTATCGAGTGCATTTCCCTCAGCTGAGCTGTAATATTAGCTACATGGGTGCTTGTTTTGGTTGGCAAATAGAGATAATAGAAAGAAAAATGAAAGTGTTCACAACAAGGTCTTTTTTGATAAATCAGATCATCATAACAAAAAGCATGCATGCATTTTAAATAAATATATTTTTGTGCTTTGCTAAACCATCAGCAAAGTGCCATTTAGTTCCATTATATTCAAAAGAAAGCAGAAATTAAATCTCCACAACTGGCAAACTCAGAAAAACTTACTGGATAAAATCCAGTCCAACTGATAGCCAATTGGGTTGTTTGCTTTGTGATTTTACTTCACACACCATCAATAGTGACACGAACACAGAACCATAACCTTTTCTACGGTTACACGAGGGACATTTGCTTCACTGCAATCTTCTTTTAAGGTGGACCTTTAATGTTTTCCAGGTCTATATTATTATTATTGGACTCTTACACTTCAAGATAATCGATAAACGAGCCATTTTACCTCCTCTCCCTTTAAGCCAACATTCTCAAACACAAGTTTGAACAATAGGTGGATGTTTAGCCAGAGCTCTGTGCTCGAGATGACCATATCAGGGATAGTATTTCTCACTGACATCATACAGAAAAGAGGAGAAAAAAATGTTTACTTGTTGGAATTACTTGTAGATATAATGACCTCATAATTTTCATGTATAAACAGAATATATGAAATGTATACATGACAGAAAATTAGGAACAGTGATGCATTTTAATACTGCGTGTCCTGACAAATATGTAACAGAGGAAGTATGTATATGGAAACAATGGAGGGTTTCTGTTACAGTCTTTGGTAAAAATGTCTTTTGTTTTCCAACTGATGCAACAATCTGTGCCGCCTGGAAATCCTGTGGCTGTAAAGGTGACTTTAGAGATGGTCCTGCTCCTGTTTACCAGCAGCTCCAAACACAGCAGGCTATGAGTATAGGAGTGGCTGAAGAAAAAAAGATTTTCTTTAGTGTTCTGCAAGTTCTGTACTGACTGGGAATCTGACGCTTTCATACTAGTGGACTGCAGAGATGGCTCTGCACACAGACTCGTGCCTCTAGCTCATTTAATTTGCAATATGCACACCAGCAGAAACAGAACCATCAGTGCACTTACAGCCTGCCGGCTAAGCTTTGTGCAGCCTGCAGCAGAAATAAAGTGCAGCAACAGAGATCTCATAAACTCGGTTATTTCTAGTTACATATTCTTTATTTTTTTGTCCAAAACTGAGTTAGTTACCTGGTAGTGAGCGGTGGGGTGGTTGGGTAGTTTCTGCTGAAAAAGCTCACACAGCGCTCGGTTCTGTCTCTCCAGGTCAAACACCAACATTTTCAGCTTGATGCACTCCTCCCTCAGATCCTGTTCACAGACACACGGAGCAGTTAGACATGATGGACGGAGCTGAGTCTATAATCCAAGATAAATACAACTTAAACACAAATTTAAGTTACCTTTTGATTCAGCAGAGCTTGGACCACATGGTTGGCAACCTGATAGCGTGAGAAAGCATTTACATGAGTTTACGTTTCGTGAGTGACTTTGCAGATTTTATAACTTTCATTGTGGACTCACCTCATCCAAGCATCTCTCGTAAGCTTCTCTCTGACTCTCATTGGCCAGCACGAGAGCTGAATTCTCTGCCTGCGAAGCAAATGATGAATAAAACATGTAAACATGAAAAAAACATTCAAAGGTGGTCCCAGTATATGCTTAGTACTCAGCAGACACCAAAACTACCACTTCAGTCCAGTGCAGTAATTTCCCACATATAACATTACAATGCAAAAAACAGCTGCTGTAACATAAAACACAATTTAGATGTTTTCATTATCATCCAACCAGAAAAACCTGTTAGAAGCAAAGCCTTTAGGAGCCATTTGACATTTGGTGTAATGAGCTTATTACCAAGACTCAAACAGAAGAGGCCTGAGGAAGTTACTGATTCCAGTCAAGAAACAGTATGCAAGATTAGGCACAGTAAAATGTCAATTGGCTGTTTTCACACCGTTTTTTGTGGCTTAAAGTCCCAAAGAAAATATATATCTTCAAGTTTTAAACGTGTGTGTCTGCGTCCATTCTGCTAATAATGCTCCAGAAACCGAGCTGGGAATTATTAACAAATCACATTAAGCAGCAGAGGCTAAAAAACACTGATCCCAAAGAGCAGCTGTAAAACTGTGAATACCTTTTTCTTATTATTACAAAACACATAAATTACCCTTTTCCCACCAAGTCATTTACATCTCAACAATTTATTTTAAACTCCACCCACGTATTCAATTTTCACATGTAAATATGTCACATCGATAAACATATCGAGGCAAGCTTCCTTGAACCAGCCTGCTAATCCCCAACAGTAAGATTTTGTTAGCTTTAAGGAGAGCTAGGTGGTGAGTAGTTTCTGCAATTCCAGTCAAAGCTAACCAGCTGCTACCTGTAGAGTTATACTGGAGTGTGCAATGTGCTCATCTATCAGCAAGACAGTGAATAACTGTAACTTTTTCCTTTAGAACATTAGCAAAGAAGCATAAACTTTAATCAGTATCAATACATCACTGCAGTCTTTGTGAGCCGTTTCTTTCCTTTGATATCACCACCTACAGATTTATTTTTACATTTTAAATTTAAATTTGAAGCCTTCACAAAGTCAAAATTCAACATCTGGGTTTAAGTGGCCAGAGCTGTGCACCCAAAACAATCACCTTGAATTGTCTCTTATGGAAGGCCCAGATTGTGTAGTCTAAAATAATACCAACATCAATGACAATTTATTGCCTGCAGTTGCTTTTGTATGTAAGAAATCTCCACAGAACTAATGGGAAACTGCAGACAAACGTGTGTCACTGCCACTGGTGAAGGTGGTTTGAGTTGTCAATGATCCAATGGCAGTAAATAAAGTAACAACAGGTCTTTCAGAAAGAGGACGGCGCGCTCAGCTGTATTTAAAAGCACATCTTTCGTTTCCTCACCTCCAGCTCTCTCAGTCGGTCCATGAGCTCGCTGCTGTTGTCCTCCAGGTAAGACTCCACGTCTCCCTCCTCGCCCTCCTCGTCCGAACCGAAATCCTCGTCGCACATTTTCTGTTCTGTCTCATCAGACATTGTTTTCATCTGCAAGAAAAGGTTGTTACCACATTACGATTAATCTGAAGGCATGAGACCAAAAACGTCAGTCGCTCTGTGGGTCGTCTGCATACGGTTCATCTTATTTGTGGAGAAATCACACAGTGTAGACCAAAATAAGTCATAATGAGGCACCAGCTAAGATTGATCCCATCCTTCTGTGCTTTCAGAAATGGAAATGTTGGCAGCTCTGAGTTGTCAAAAAATACACCAAAAAATAAATAAAATGACAAACTGACAGTTGTGATGTTAACTGGCAATCTCTCAGGTGATGATGTGGAGCAATTTGAAAGCAATTAAAAAGAGAGTGTTTGATTTATATATATATTTTTTTAAGCTAAAGAGTCGTGAAGTAACTGAAGCACTTCTTTCGACTAACAACCCGAACACAGACCACCTCAACAACTTCTGCCCAGCAATAAATACTAAAAATAACCCTTATCGTCTGATTTGTTGTATGTATGGTGAATAAAAAGAAAACAAAAAAAGAAACCATGAAATCGTCACGTCTGACACACTGCTGTTAATCAATCAGTCATTTCGTATTGTCTCAATTCCTGCTGACTGTGTCTTATTTGTGCTGTTGCTGTAAACTCCACCCATCTGGCTCTCCAAGCAAACCAAAACAAACACCGGGGATACCGGTAAACTGCACCGAGGCCTGTTTCACATCAGACCCTGTTTTCATCTCCAGGAGTGACGTTAACGTTATTACCACCATTAAACTCTGTCTGTACTCTGACAGCAGCAGCGTCTCGTTTCAACACCACTTCAGAGTGAAGCCCTCTACACTCCACGCGTGAGCAGCCTGTTACTGCCTCCGCATCGCAGTACCTACTACATATCGAGGATCGCTCCACAAATACATTAATCCATGGATCCTGCGTTGTTTCAGACACTCTGGACAGAGATAAGCCTTTGTGTCCATATTGCACTGCTTCAGTAAATCCACAGATCGACGTGCAGCTCCACGCTGAGCGCACCGGCTGCCCGAGTCTGCGAGCATGGCACACTGCAGGGCATATGGCTGAGCACCAGTCCATCAGGCACGGCTCCAGGTGTGTCTCAGAGTCACAGAGAGAGAGAGACACAGGAAGTAGGTGTGACAAAGTGGACCCAGATCCAAAAGCCACATCTTAAAGAGTCATTAGAGCGGATGAAACAAGGCTGATTCTGTGGCTGGAGGCCAATCAGGACCTGGCACACTTTCCTGTCTTCCTGACATGGACAGGTGACACACAAACAAACCGCCCTGTGCACTTAATGCATGCAGAGAGGCTCTAATATTTAGGGCACGGTGTCCAACCTCAGTTCTGTTTCCTGAAACATATTTTGAGCCTGAAAACTTGAAGTTGGCATGTAAGGTCGTATTATTTGAATTCTTTCTTTATTATTTAACCAAAACAGCTCAGTTAATTTTCACTGCACTGTCCATCTGCACTCGAAAAGCTATCAAAACCACATCCTCCTCACTGTTATACAGGGTGACGGCTTTGCTCTCTACCATCAGCCCTATATACACCCTCCTGCTGCCATAAATACTCACCAGAGAAACAAATCTGGATTAATCCAAGGCTGAAAATAGTCCCAAAGAAACACACGATTTACTCCTGGTGACTATGGTTAGGTAAAAGATATGTCCTTCCACTGCTTTATTAGTGTTTTTAACACATAAAGTTACACCTGGCCTGATTCTTCCTTATAAATCAGTTTTATATATATATATATACTAACTTACTGGAAGTTACATTTCTACTTTTTAATGCACGGGTACAATACACAATCTATAATTTTCTAATTATTCTAAATATTCTTGACTATTTAAACATCTTTCAGTATCCTGCTCTGTTTGCACACTACAACCTGGGTTTGCCACTTATCTGTACTTTAATTGTGATAACTGTGCAGTACTCTGTTTTGGTAACTATTGTCCGTGATGTAAATATGTAAAAATTGTGTGTGTTTCTGTTCTATGTCTTGTGTCCTGTTCTGTTTGTATATGTGTTTATTTGCTGCTGTTACAACCAAATTTCCCCTTGTGGGACAATTAAAGGACTATTCTATTCTATTCTATTCTATTCTATTCTGGCTTTGGTAGTCTGGTTTTTCACCTGCTAAATGCAGCAGAGTATCACCAACTAGCTGAAAAAAGTGACAACTGCCAGTTTTTGAAAAGAAAAAAAAAAACCAAACATCTATTAAATCTAAACTGCAACGTTGAGGGCTGAGAAATGAAGCCAGTGCAAGAGTGGGAACAAATGCAGTTCCTCTCATGGCCACTTGAGTGAACCTCAGACTTGAGTCCCAGTCCTCAGACTTCCACCGTAGCCTCCATCCTCGATCCAGACCTCTGCAGACTAACACGGCAGTGGCCAAAATCTAAAGTTTGAGACTAGGATTCACCATCTATGGCCTGCTGAGGTAATATAATGATAATGATTAGCCTAAGCTAATGATGAAATTACTGCAAAGCTTAGAAATTTTAAGGATTAACAACTGTTGGTGGCGACGTTCCCAGAAAAGCCATCATCGATGCAAACAGAACATTTTCTTCTGCTGCTGTCGAAACCCGAGTTGATGCTCATTATAAAGTAGCCACAGGAAATGCGAGGTGTTCGTCAGCAGTGAGCTTACAGCCATCAGTGAATCAGTTTGAGATTTTTGCACTAGTAACAGTCAGAGAAGGAGCCACGGTGAGCTGTTAGATGAAGAGCTGCAGGCGACTGCTGCACACCTCCAGCTTCGCAGCACTGCGCCCTCCTGTTGACAGACTCATGCCGAGTGCAGCATCGTCAAAAAGTGACAGAAAGAGAAAAATTATTACCAAACTTCTTTATTAAAGTGAAAATAATTTAACTTTAGACACCTGCAGCATGAAACTGGGTTTGCTGTTCCCACCAGTGACTGAGAAGAAGTATTTCCTCGTTTGTGACGAGTAAAAAAAAGCATGTGGATGGGGTGTAACTTTTTAATTTTAAACTTAAAGAGAGGGTATCCCTTTCAATATTCTATAAAATGTGTGTTTGTCACTACAGTATTAACAAGAGAAAAATGGGGGACTTTTATTTTGGAAGAAAATGCTATAAAGCTCCAGTTGGTTGCTATAAAGCTGGATTGGTTATCAGTGACAAACAGTGCTGTGGTTGGCAGCTGAGAAGTTCATGCAACATGAAGGAAGCACCAAAGGGTCAGCAGTTTAGAGACATTTTAAGCTGCTATATCAACAACTTCTATTTGTATAATTGCAAAAGTTTTTCACTTAACCACAAACTGAGGTCGAGTGAGTTAATGTGGCTGAAAAGATACAAAAACGACTGTTTGTCTCTCTCTCACTTCTTCTTTCATTATATTTGGTTTGACACTTGTCGGGAAGCTTTTACTACACTTACACTAACACATCGTTATGTTGTCAACTCAGTTATTTTTATTATTGCACTTCACTCGTCTCTTGTCAGCTTCACGTCACACACATAGTGTGTGTGAGGAGCAGCAAAAGGAGGTGCACTCAGACGGAGAGCCGGTAAACGGCAGCAACATGCAATAGTGACCTACACTGAGTTTGAAGGAGACTAGTGTGAAGAATTTAAAGTGAATAACATGAACCATCCATCCAGCCCATAAGCAGAGAAGCCCAGTCACCTCCTCCAGTTCCTGTAGCCTCCGCCCAGTAGAACATGCCTGCAACACCTCACCCAGGCCAGGAGGTGCCCAGGAGATGCTTGAACCACCTCAGATTGCTGGTTTCTATATGAAGGAGTAGTGGCTCCACTCCTTACCAAATGACTTAACTCCTCACCTCATCTCTAAGGATGAAGCCCACCGACCTTCAGAGAAAGCTAAAAATCGCCATTTGTATCAGTGATCTCATTCTTTTCAGTCACCGCTCGGAGCTCAAGGCCATAGGTGAGGTTAGAGAGGTAGAGCTTTACTTTCACACACACCTCTCTGGACAAGCAGGCTGGTATAGCCATCCTCTCTTCCTCCCTCACTCATGAAAAAGATACTTACACTCCTCCATGTGGTGCAGCAAAGCATCCCTGACCCGGAGTAGCCACTCCACCCTTTCCTAGCTGAGAACAATGGCCTTAGACTTGAAGGTGGTAGTGGGAAAAAGCTGTGTCGCTGCATTATAAAATAAACGATGAGAAGCCGAAGTCATTTAAAAAAACAACAACAAACAAACACGCTGAGAATCTGTGAGCTATTTCACAAACGTGTCATCAAGTTACTGATGGATTAGAGCCGCATATTAATCGTGTGCCGCATACATTGCAGAGATGTTTGTGGACACCAACTCCAATGTCAAGTGCCAAAAAATGCATCATTTTAATGTCACGTTATTGGCATGAGTATTGAAGTAAAACAAGCCGTAAATATGAACTCAACAAATGCACAGAGAATTAAAGGCACTGATTGGAAATGTTCAGTAGCTTCTAATAGTTTAAAAACATAAAAAATAAAAACTCAGCAGAGACCCACCAGGCCACGTGTAACAGGAGCTGTTTGCAAAGCGTTTACAGGAAGATTATTGAACATCGCTGGGCTGTGAACGCCGACTGACAAACCTGAGCAGCACCATCCAAAGTGTAGGCTGCTTATTGAGCCGCGATCGACTCCACGCGGCCGAATCTACACGTATAATGGAGGGATGATCAATGAACCCCATCTAAGAACGGAAGCAGATATTAGTATCGTTCCTGCATCCAAGGTCAAACGGATGGCTGAGTGGTTATAAATACCAGATCTTCTCTTCACTAATGCACATCAAAGCTCCGGGCAGCAGGATGGAGAAGCATGCACACACATCCCTCTGTGTGTGTGTGTGTGTGTTTGCGAACATTCACATGGAAATTACAGCGTGCATCAAAAGACAACAAAAGTGATTCTAAATATAACACGAAAATGTGGTTTTGCCTTGGCTGCTGTGGTTTTTCTTTTGAAGTGCACAGATAACGTCACAAGCCTCTCTGGAAAAAAAAAGAAAAAAAAAGCCACCAGCAAAGAAGCATCTGTTAGAACGAGTTACGCTCCATTTTTATCCATTTCTGAATCACTCATGAGATTCTCACACTATTTGCACTGGCTTTTCATCATTATATTATAGCTGGTGTATTAAAAAAAGGCAAAAAGGCTCGGAAATTTTCGATAATCTGCCCATTATGTCAATCCTAATCCCTCAGCAGCAGTTTTCAGAAAAAACTTAAGGTATTCAGCTTCTTGGGACATAAAACAGCAAATCTTCACATCGACAAGCAGCCAGGCTGAGGTTCGATGACCGAATAATTGATCAATAATCAATTTTTTTCCTCAGCAAATATATTGTGTGTTTATTGGCTAATTGGCTATGGACTGTACAGAGAGATTATTTACCATAAAGCTAAACACAGAAGCAGCTTTTCCCTAACTGCTGTGAAAAAGTCTCGACCCACCTTCAATTTCATCACATTTTCCTAAGATAATGGGAAACAGGTGCAGCGACTTATTGAAATATTTGCAAACATACATGGAACTACAGTATTTAAGGTTTGTACAGTTCTAACAAGCCTAAAAGTCAATATTCAGCACAGCCTGACCTCTTTTAGGCAGTTTTCTTATACTTTAAATAGTCTTCAGAAATAGTTTCCAGGCTTTTTAAAAGACATTCAAAGCTTTTCTTTGGTTTTTTGCCTGCTTTTGTTCAGTGCTCTGTCAGGATGATCCCACACTGCTTCAGTAATGTTGAGGTCCGGGCTCTGGGGAGGCCAATCCACGACTGACAGTCATCTACTGTGCACTCTTCTATACAGGTTGTTGCCAATCAGACACTTTTTCAAATGTTATTGCACGGTGTAACAAAATCTGAGGGAGCTTTTACTTTTCTCTGTTCATAAATTAGAAAAACAACAACAAGTAGAACAACGGTGTTGGGGATTTAGACAGAATCTCTAACACCTCTGGCTGGCATGCATTCTCATGGCTGTAGACGCTGTTGTAGCTCTGTAACTGTAACCTGGATCCACTGTTACACTGGTAGATTCTCATATCAGACATGAAGAAACTTGAATTCTGCTCTAACGTTAATGCCGGTTCAAAATACACGATATCAGCCCATCTAATCTGGACCACATAGGGCGTCTGAGACGGGAACAAAAAGTTTATCATCTCATCTTGCACACAGTGTCATAATGGACAAAAAAAATGATGCCGCAACTGATACGCCTCATAAAGTGTGACAAAACAAAAATACCACAAAGTCTTTCCACAACAGCTCACTCACTGTTGTGACGCTGACCGGTTGATCTGTGCACGACTGCAAACATCACAAAAGCAGAACTTTAACTCTTTTTTCCCCATAAAGACGAAATTTGACAACCTTCTTTGTGTCCTTAATGACAAATTTTGACATCTCAGTATATTCCATAAACATGCGGTCTGATGACCTTTAGAATAAATTCTGGGATTTACCAGTTTAGCCCCAGTAAACGGCAGAGATAACCCTCTCTAATAATCGCAGTCATTTTGTTCTGGAAGCAGGCCTGAAATCTGACAAACTATTCAGCTCAGAAAAGAGAAACAACTTTTTACCCCTGGCAGGCATCCAAGGTAGAAAATAGTTAAACTATCAGCCATCATTTAATGACAATTTGGCTTCTATTTTTTTTTAATTTCGGCATTTTTAACCAATGACCAGCAGATAAACAAAGTCCCAGTATTTTAGCTAATGTGTTCACGTCATTTAAAAAGAAGTATTCTTACTAACCATCCTCTTTTAATGCAGTTTTTGAACACACTCAAAAATCTCTGGACTACAAAGCGGGATCATATTTCTCCCACATTAGCTTCCCTTCCTTGGCTCCCTGTTAAGAATTGAATTTAAAATCCTTCTTCTCACATACAAAGTCCTGAAGGATCAAACCTCCATCACATCTTAAAAACCTTTTAGTATCATGTTATCCCAGCAGAGTGCTTCGCTCACAGACTGCAGGCTTACTTGCGGTTCTTAGAGTTTCTAAAAGTAGAATGGGAGGCAGAGCCTGCAGCTTTCAGGCTCCTCTCCTGTGGAACCAGTTTGGGAGACAGAAACACTCTCTGCTTTAAAGATCAGATTTAAAACTTCCCTTTTTGATAAAACTTATAGTTAGACCAGGATCAGAAGCATTTCTTAGTTATGGTGCTATAGCTGCTGGGGGGGGGGGTTCCCATGATGCCCATTTTCTCTCCACTCCCCTTTCTTTTCACTATTAATGTCTTTAAACACCATCACTCCATGTTGCTAACTTTTGGCTTCTTGTTTGTGTTTTCTCCCTTTCTCTCTGTGCTCTACATTTTTCTTCCTTCTTGCCAAGCGCAAGTTTTCTTTCTCATATTGTAGGCGTTTACTGTGCAATTGTAAGGGGGTTTCAGCAGGACTACACAAAAACTACTAAAGCCAAAAGGTGGGCAAAGGAAGAAGTAGTTACATTTTGAACCAGATCTGCTGCACTGACCTTGGCAGATGATGCACTCACCAACTGCTTTTCTGTTTCATTCATCTGCAGATAAATTGTTTCATCTGCAAAGTGTCTCAAAACTGTGGAATATTTCTGCTGTAGCTGCCTCATTTTGTCCAACTAACAATCCATAAGATTGTTAGTTGGACAAAGAAATGCAGTTAGCAGATCACCAATGAAAAGGAAAAGCATCAAAAGCTTCGCTGCTATTCATTTTTGGTCTCGGTGTTGATTTATATCTAAAGTAAGCCACATTCATTGCCCTGTTGTTGGTACTACAGAGATAAACTTGCTGTAACATCTTTGGGAAACACAGAGAGGGGGAGATGAACTAACAGACAGGGAGTGAGGGAGGGAGGGTGCTTCTGGCTGCTTTCTGAACTGCGGTATTGTCACGATGGGGGTGGTATAAGAGGCTGTGACTGGCCTGAAAGTGCACACAGAGGCTCATTGACAGGGCGGAGGAGAGGAGGCTCGGTGGGTCCCGGCGGGGCTGCAGCAGTGCCAGCAAGCTCCTTCCACAGACTCACAGCCGCTGGTGCTGTCAGAGAGAAACCACGAGGGGAATGCAAACAGAGTCGATGCTGCTGCTCTGCTCAGCTCTTTTTTTTTTAATCCACCTACTACTGAGCGAGGCAATATTCTGAGCACATTTTTATTCATCACTGAGAGCAATTGACGATAAAAACAAATGTCCTTGCGACGGCATATTCTGATAGGATACTGACGCGACAAGGTCGATGTGGGATGTTCATTTATTCACATCTGAACAGCCTGATCGCTGAATTTATTCTCAGGTGCAAGAAAGACTTAAAGGGATATTCCACTGATTTAAACATGTATTTAACCGTCACAGTGGGGAAACTACACAGGCTGAGAAATTTTAAAATAATGGAGTTATATCAGCTTCAGGTTGAGATTTTAATTTAGCCATTAGCCCTGTAAGGTGGGGATCATACTCTGCTGCAGACACCGTGGATGAGAAGTCAAGCCTGCTGTAGTCGACTGCAGTGCAGCATTTCTGTGGATGACTCTGTGGAGTCACACATGTCAGCACAGAGCCTCAGTCCTACCCTTCACCAAGACCCAAGCATACTTGTGCACCAGAAACTCTAAAACACTTTTATGGTCTAATTATTCTTGCATCCCTTCACCGGCTTCCAGTGAAATTCAGGATCAACTTTTAAATTCTGTTACCAACATATAAAGCTCTACATGGACAGGCCTTTACCAGAACAGCCGGCCTCACCAATCCTCTGATGTGTGTATGTGTGCATGTCGGGAAGAATGTCTGACTGTATGGTCGATTGTGCCTAAATTTTCAGAAGCACTTTGTAACTCTATGTTCTGAAAAGTGCTACACAAACAAAGTTGTTATTATTATTGTTATTGTGTGCAATAAAAATTTGCTTCTTTGCTTTTTGAAAATTGCCACGTCCTTGTAATCAGGCGATAAACTTAAATTAATAATTAAACTCCCTGATACAAAACAGTTTACAAAAAAAAAATCTTTCGCCAAAACACAGAATTACAGTTATGATTGGTTCTCAGCATCCTTCAGCTGGAGGTGTGCCATTTATCAAGAGGGGGCATCCACACTTTCGCTCAGTGTGTGTATCTTAATGGAGGATCCACCACATGAAAGGTGCTTTTAAATGAAGTAGACTTATGTGGAAAAGTCCCCCCAACACCAAGTCTGCACCAGTGTGAACTCATAAAGCATCTCACCCACTATCCAAACCTTCTGTTTACCAGGGCCAGCCAATCAAAAGGACGGGCCCTAAGAGATAATGAACTGAGAGGCTACACCAGTATAACATAGATAAGGAATTGAACTGGGAATCCCAACAAGCTTATCAGGCATCACAAAGGTCAAAGTATCAGCAGGTTAACCGATAACAAAAATAACTGTTAGGAAAAGGATGTGATGAGTTGCAGTGAATGTAATATTCACTCGTTCCTTTATGCATGAGCAGTAACAAACATCACAGTCACTGTGCACAGTATTTGCATTGAGTGGGCAATAAAATCCATTCCTGTGGAACCAGTTTGGACTCGTGGGACAGAAACTCTCTCTTCGACTCTCATGTTCAGCTTCAAACTTTCGTTTTGGTAAAGCTCACGAACAGGACTGGATCAGGTGACCTTGAACCACTCCTTAGTTACCCTGCAACATGCTCAGGCTGCTGCAGGACTTCCACGATGCACTGAGAAGCTTTCTATGCATCTGTTATTTCCGATTTTATAATCTTTGCATCTTCATGCTCCCTGCACCTTTCAACTCTGGAGCTGTATGTTTCTGATCTACTCCAACCGATAAGACTAGTGCTGTGCAATTCACCATGACCTCCAACCAGGCCTGTCACTGTATCCTACATGATAACCGGACAAATATGTCCAATACCAATAATATCACAATAACTCAAAAGTCTGTTAAAATCATCCCTAAATTTATTTTTATTTATTATTTAAATAGTACTGGCAACTTTAACTTGTATGAAGACATTTTCCTGCAGAACTCAGATCAGAGAGCTCCAAATCACAGGGCACTGTAACACCATCTCAGAGGAACCGATGTTAGCCCGAACGCTCGGTAAGCAGAGGAGCAGCAGCAAGAGGAGACAACAAACTGGTAATTAAATTAAGAATAAAATCTTCAACAGTCTCCAGAGCGTCACTCAACAACATAACAGCAGCCTGACTGCACCTGCACGAGTGACTCGGTCTAACTGAGCAGAAGTGTTGTGGGAAAGTGAATCTCTCCAACTGCGAGATAGGATCCAGCCAAAAGAGAAGAGAGCCAATATAAACCACAAAATGTGGCCTAAACTGTGCTGCTGCTGCTGCTGCACGAATTCAAACCACAATTATCATCAATACCTTTACATACTTCTGTACTTCCAACCAGATTATCAAGATAATCAAGTTAAAACAATCATCTGTCATTTTGCTCTTTTTCTTCTTTTTATCTGAAGTCAGGTCACGGTGGCAGCAGCTAAACTGGGTATTCCACACATGCTTTCTCCTAGCTACACTTTCCAGTTTCTCCTGTGGGATCCCGGGTTTCTCCCAGGCCAGATGAGGGACATGATCTCTCCAGTGGGTTCTGGATCTATTCTGGAGTCTCCTCCTAGTTTGGCATGCCTGAAAACCCTCCAGGTAGACATCCAGCAATCCTTTGGACACGAAGGAACTGCGACTCTACTCAGAGCTCCCCCTAGGTGTCTGAGCCCAGGCACCCTGCAGGGGAAACCCATTTGACCTCGTTCTTTTGGTCAGCGCACAGCTCACAGGGCTGGCTGAGGCAGATTTGCCTTAGCGTGAACCAAGACGATTGAAAAAGACTTTGGTCATCAAGAAAATTAAACCCTGCTGGGCAACGCTTTAGCTTCAAGGAGTCTGGAGAGGAAGTTCAACAAATGCACGAGGTTGCAAAAGCTGAGGTAGGATGATGAGGATTTTTCAAATAAAGGAGCAGCCCCAGTTGAGACCAAAGGTTGTCTTCACTGGCTCTGTCTGAGGTTTCTTCCTGTTAACAGGTTTTCTCCCCATTGCCACAACAGATGCCTCAGTTTCATTCTACACTACTTTAAGGTTTTGGCCTTGCTGTGTAAATTCCTAAAATAAACTCGGCCGAATAGTCTTCGTTGTTTTTTATGTCTATAGAAATAAGGAAGCAAACAAGAGGACACGACCAAGGATGCACACATAAAGAAGGGAGGAAAAAAAGAGCAAACAGATAAGAGTGAAGGTCAAAGTGAGCACAAAGTGTTTTGTTTTTGTAAATGCACCCTTCTGGAAAACACAGCCACTCAATCAGACATTGCTAAGTGTAAACAAAGGGCAGCGAGGCGCCGCGTTCGCAGCTAAAAGCTCCAATCAGTGAAGAAAACAGGCAGGATCATGTGTTAGCCTCTGAGCCAAGCGGGCATGTGGTGCTTTTGTTCCTCCTAAAATGACTCAAGCGGATACCTGTGTACGAAAAATGTGAGCTGCGGGGACACTGCTGCACATTCATTAGCAAACAAATAAAGTGCAACTTGACACCAGAGGAATACTAACATGTCTTCTGCTGGAAATAAATAGCTGTGGTGTGCTTTAAACAAATCAGCCAGCAGCGACTGCTGCAAAGGTCGGATTAACTTTTCATGGGTGTAAAGCATTGACACAGAAACTACCAACAAGCCTGATGACTAACAAGCAGGGAGACGGAGGAAATGAAACAGAGAAGTAGCACCGAAACCGAGTCAGAGATACATTTTTTTAAAGCTCAGACAATAAAAGAACTGAAGCAAAGGACAGAAAGGAAAGTTAATCTGCAGATACATTCATGATCGCCTATTTTTTAATTGAAGATGCAGAACTTTCTTTGTGTTCCTTCTTAAATGTGAGCATGTGCTATAAAATCTATTTAGGGTTAGATAATCAATATTTACATGTAGAGTATACACATATAGGTTTGAGACTTAGTGATTAGTAACATTTTCATATCAATAGGATGTGGACTTTTGGTTAAACACTGCAAAAAACCTCATTTCCTCACTTATCTGGTTAATGAGGCACACTGATGGTTACAGCTCCTTAAACATGAGGATGTGGTCCTATTCTCCTTATATTAGATTTACAGTTACTGTATGTGGAATAGTTTGTGGTTTGGTTTTGAGATTTTGTGCACGAAACACCAAAACAATAAATCAAGAACTCAACGGGTTACAAATTAATACCGAGCAGAAAATTTTCAGCTCATTTAAAAACAAATATGAACATAACAGTTTAGATTGGCTTTCATTGCATGACATCTAAATAAACAAAATTAATGCCAGCTGGGTTTTCATTTAAATTTGTTATATGACTATTTTGCATCTTTATTCCGATACTTCCTGCCACGTTGCTAGCCGATTTGAATACACGCTTCGACACAATCGTAGGATTGGACATGTGCCAAGGAGTTGGAGGGAAACATTAACAGTGAGTCACATTTTCCCTTTTCCCCCCTTTTTCTTTCACAGTAACATCTTCACAATAATGTGCTGTGTGTCTGACAAAATTGCTAAACTAGCCCAGTCTAATCTGAGTGCTCTAACACAGGGTTAACCCAGCTGTGTACTCTGGGATTTTGAGTGAGTATGAGATTTAAATTTACTGGTACACATCAAAGGGTCTGATTAATAGTGAGGAAGTAAAACAGATGGCTTTCTTGTGTGGAGGAAACTGTAATCAACTAAACTGTGGGTGTCACGCTGCAAGTGTGCATTCAAAAGTGCCTTTATTTGACATTGTATAACTAAAAGAATAACTGGCGACATTTAAGACGACATCTGGGCTATTTTCTGCAAATATGAATGAGAGTGCGCCTTGGAATTTCTCATTTTATGTGTGACGTTGTATCAGCTCAACAATGAATCAATTTGTCCACAAAATAGTGAATAATAATTATTAACCTTCAGGAAAAGCAAAAAAATCATAACATTATGAATCATGTACTCACCTGCGGGGTCAGCTCTTGTAATGATCCTTGAAGAGGAGTCAGTCTCCCGTCAGGCACCTCTGTCTCCCAACAACAAAACCACGGAGCTGAGGGCGAGAAAACCAAGACATGTTTTAAAACACAACAGCACCAAGGCTGAAAATCTCCTCGGCACAATGCATGAGCGGACTCCCACGAGGACACGCAGAAGGATGTCTGAATCTTGGATTAGATCGCGGTATTTTATGGAGAACATCAAGTCTCTGCATTTCTCTCATTTCATAATTTGATACACATTTGTGAAGATATGAAAAGAAAGGTGCAGTTTTAACCCCCCATCAAACAATGGGGAAGAATCCTGGATTCAGATCGAGCCTTTTTTGGAATAATCCTGCTAACAAAGACAAACCAACCAATCACAGAGGCTCCTCGGTGGAGGTAATAAACCCCCGGCCTCATCTTTCCCCCTCCCATCCTCCTCCTCCTCCTCTCTGCATTTTAAATCATAAGAAGAAACTGCAAAATCTGCCTGTGTGTAACCAGATCTCAAAAAGTTTGATAGCTGGAGTTTAAGATGGGGTTTGAGGCCAATGTCACCTCTGCGATGGGCCGCGGGGAAAGGCCGCAGCCTTCCTCGGCTCCACAAGCGAACAGGAAACCGAGAGGAGAGGAAGATGCTCCATTTGCCCTCGGGAGACACCGGCATTTGGCAGACGCCAGCCATGCAAAGACCACAAGCCCCTGCTCCTCTATCTCACCCTCTTTCCTCAATCTCGTCTTTCCTTTCATCTCTGAGTCATTGTAAAGTGTAATGAAAGAAAGATGGATGAATAATTCAGTAGACAGCATTTAAGAACTCCCCTTTTATGTCTTTCGGAGAATGCAGGACAGTGCCACACAAAGATTTCCTTTAAAGTTTCAGCCTAATGTGGGATTCCCCCATTAATCGAGTTCCCCGTTAATTATGCTCGCTTTCTACAAAGGTTTACAGCATAAGTGGGGCGCCGCGTCTGCAGTAGGGTCTCCTCAGCCAGCGTTTTTTGTCTCGTCAACACAGATATGTTTGGGCGCCGAACTGCAGTATTAACTCTTCATTTCCAAACGTGCTCTATAAGGTAACGGGGCCTGATCCTGTTAGATCTTGTCAAACTGAAATGGGATTAGAGGTGTTGAGCATCTGCCCACTCAATCTGGGGTTTTAATAGAGCAAGAGCAGATCCGCTGTTCTGGCCTGGGAAACGGAGAACACAAAGCGGCCAGCAGATCGGGAAAAAGCCCAAAACAAGACTTACTTTCAAATCCATTTTTTTTTAAGGTGGGATGATAAAATTTGAAATATTCAAAGAGGCAAATTTAGGTTTTCAAAGTGGTTTGGTGGGATGCTGGGGATGAGGATGAGGAGATTCATGGAATGAGGGTAGGGATAGGGGGAAAACTCAAAGGCGACTCAGCCAAAGCAGAGCGAAGAAATGCACAAAAGCTTCTTAAATCATGTCAGTCTCACTCTTGGGGATTTGGCATAGGCAAGGCCATCTGAGGATACGTCAAACACCACCCTTTCCATCTGCCAATCTGTAAAGGCAAAGACTGAAGTTCTCGCTGTCTACGCAAAGTGTGTAGGCGGGATATGTAAACAATGTGACAAAAACCTCAATCCTCACATGCTGGAATTAAGCAAGACTCGGGAATGGCTGAATCTCCCTCAAAAAATGTAGGCCAGAGTCTTTTTTTCCCCTCATTTTCTGCAGACGCACAGTGGTCGGTATCATTAATACAGATGCAGATAAATATCAAAGTGGAATTGAGATGTGCGTGAGACAGAATCAGGCTGGCGGGTTCCCTCGGCACTGCTTCCTGTCTGATGTTTGGCTACATGAACCGAGACGAATTGCACACAAGCAATATTTGGGATGAGGAGCGAGAGGAGGTGGGGGAAGGGATGGATGAGGAGAAGGAGGAGAAGGAGGAGGGGAGCTCCCTTCCCAAAAGAGGTCTGAGAGATTGGAAGTGAGCCATACAGGTCTGAGAGCAATCACACAAAACGCAGGGATCCTTCTTAAATCTGTGCCAGCCAACCTCCACACCCATGGAGGAAGCACATCAAGGCTCCCTTCATCCTCCTGATATCACACATTCAGGCAGCATTCAGGCAGCACACCATCCACCACCTCCACCCACCCTCGTGCACGTTTGGCAGATTTATGGCACTTTGTTAGCGGGAACCAAAACAGGATTTGGAGCTGGTTCAGCCAAACATTTAAATAAAAAGGACACAGAGTGTTAACAGTGCTCGGCCTGCTGCTGTCATAAAATGTAAGCTAACCCACGGATATTAATGCTAACCTAAACAACTCACACACACATATGCACACAGGGAAATCAGCCCTCCTTTAGCAGCCATCTCGTGCCTCTTCATGTCAAGTCAACACCACAAAACACGAGTCCCCTCGCTGTCATTTCAGGGAGAAAAATCTGCTTCACTTGGACACAGAAACAACATCCCAACAGGCAGACAGAGCGCCGGGTGCTGAAGACCATGTCAGCTGTAAAAACTGCATCACCAATACAAATTTACCCTCTAAACCCCCTCCTCCCAAAGTACACATTTTGGGTCATCTCACCTTTCTTCTTCTGCCTTTTCTGTCATCCAGTCATCTGAGAGCTCCTCACACCAGAATGAAACGTAAGGCACGAGAAGCAAAGAGGGAAAAAAAGATATGAAAAGAGGCCACAACCTTACATTTCTGCTTTCCGGCCGCCGAGGAGATTACGTCCCCCCCCCTCCCGCACCACCTCCTGTTAAAAGTGCCGTCACTTTGCGAGCGTGGCGAGGAAGCCGGTTTCCTCTATGCTACAGCTAGAAAAGGCCTGTCCTTGGGCATGAGCATTGTGTATGTGTCTGTGCTGTCTGCAGAGGCTGCCATGTCTCCCATTGTTCCAGGGCGAGTGAGGCAGGCTTCCTACCCCAACAGACCCTGCCTACTACAACAGCTGTGGACCAGCCCCCACCTCCCAGTTGCTCTCCTTCTCCCCTCCTCCTCCACCTCCTACAACTCCTGCCTGTGCTGCTGCTGCTGCTGCTGCTGCTGAACATTAACCCCACAGCTGCCGGCTTGGGTCATAAAGAGGAGGAGAAGAGGGGGTTGGTTTCACAGGAGACCCTACCTTGTACGGACAAAGGGACGTAACAGGGAGAGGATATCCGACATCCCACCCGGACTGACAGCAGCTCTGCACAGAGCCATTAAGTGCCCTAGAAAGAAAACAGGCTCTGCACTAAGAGGATTGTCCTTCTCTTTCACATTGGCAGTACGTGTTGAACAGAGTCCTGTGCGATGGCACAGAGGGAAAGAAAAGTCACTAGAAATCAGAAGGAAACAGGAGGCTCCAGCTTATGATTACTTTCATTAGAAATTATAGTCTCAATTATTCTCCACTGTGGCTTAGAGAAAATGGAGCAAACACAGCAATACAGAGTTATCAGAGCCCAAATTATGTGCCGAGATGAGGTGACGGGAGATTTTTTTATTTCTACATATTGTATCTAAAAGATGGACTTCTTCTGCTACTCGAATGCAGCTCGTTTCTCGACTTCAAATTCTCAAGCCTTTAAAGTTAGAGCAGCAAGAAATAACCGCAGTTAGTTGAAAGGATGTGTACTATGTTACCAGTTAATCCTATCGAGCTTGTTTAAACATACAGGTGCAACAATCAGACACATCTGCAAAGTCAGTGCTCAGTAAGACACCAATACGCAGGTAGGATTTCACTCACAGGAAGTGAAGCACAAACTACTTGGATACAGAAAGAGATACAAACACAGTGGAGAGGTCCAATTCAGGGACTTCAGTTCATGGAGGTGAGACCTAGCAGGCAGCGGGTTCAGTTCAATTAAATTTTATTTATATAGCACCAAATCACAACAACAGTCATCTCAAGGTGCTTTATAGTTTAAGCTAAAGACCCTATAACAATACAGAACCCCCACCCCCCACCCAACTCCGATTACCCTCGGTGACAGTGGGAAGGACGTCACACTCGAACTAACCATGTTCCACTGTTTACACACACTCCTGCCTTCTTGGATTATGACATCACGGTTAATGTGGCTAAGTTATAAGTCAAACTTGTGGAGTTCCAGCCAAAAATTCCAACTTTGGGATTTCCTACTTCCCAGTTCATATGGAATCCACCATAACCTTTGACAGCACCCAAAAGGATGGGTTATTGAATAAACACAAATGCTCAGCGGGTTAAAGAGATAACGCATGTGGCACAAGGCTGTCGCCCTGGGTTTGATTCTGCCCTTGGTCATTTGCTGCACGTCTTCCTCCTCTTCTCTCGCCCACCTTTCCTGTCTACTCTCAAACTGTCCTTTCATAATAAAGTCTAAAAAGCACTAAAATATATATGTGAAAAAATAATAATGATAAAAGAGGGGGAAACGATCCACAAATGGCAAAACTGCTTTTTAAAACTGTGAATTTGGATATCTTAACATGGCGAGTCTATAGGGATCGACCGGCCATTAGAGCCAACCAAGTGGCTGTTAGAGGAACTGCAGCTCCTCTAACAGAAAGTGTTGCCTTGCCATTTCAGTCTCTGAGCCATTTTTTTCATTACACGCACAATATTTGAAGTGTGGGAGGAAACCTGAGCATCAGCAGGAAGAAAATGCACTACATTCAGGTGTTAGAACACACTCTGTGTCATCAATATTTCCTCATTTGACAGCTCTAATCTGCCCCACTCAGCAGATTTATAAACGTACACACACACACACACTCTCTCTCTGTCTCTCTGTTTCCATGCTTGCTTGTTTGTTGTTCATCAGTCCTGGAAGTTTCCACTTGTGACCAAAAGAAGAAAGGTTGCACTGATGTTGGTATAGCCGCAAATAACAGGGAATCTATCGATTTTAGTAGCTGATGTTTATGTGTTGTGTAACATCCGTTTTGTGTTGGCTCGGAGTCACTGGGGTGAACCCATGATTTATTAACGGCATCCAGAATTTCACAATCTGTGGATCCCCCAAAAAGAGAGAAAAATGGGGCCAGCTAGCGTTACAGCTCATCTGATGTGGATGGCATCAGTGTTTGCATCTGGTCACACTGTCACAAGCCTCTCGTATGGGTGGATGAACAAATCCTTTTTCTTTTTTGAGTAACCGGGTTATGATTTTTGGGGCGAGACACTTTGCTGAGTACTTCACATAAATTTGTGTTAGCACCTCAAAGTAAGAAAGTACAGTTTATGTTACGTGAAGATATTTGTTACACTTGCACCCGAGGGGACCGTAGCAGACTCATGGATGTGGATATATAATCCCGGGTTTAATGACTAGCCTGGATGATTTACTGCTCCAAGTTCAGCCTGACCCTAGCTCAAAACCAGTCATAGTGGTTGTTTCTTTATCTTCTGTTGATAGCTTTAGTTAACTTGTAGAAGGTTTGAACCTTATATTCCTTTTTTTTTTTTTTTTTTTTTAAACACAGGAAGAATTAAAGTTCCCTGAAAAAGTCTCTCTTTTCTCCAACCCACCATGTAAGAGTCAAATTAAAAATTCTACAAGTAAACAAAACTGCAAAATTTCACAAGCGAGTCTTTTTCTGAAAGCCACTGATAATTACTTATTAATAAAATATGCTGCTTTATTTTCTCAGTACAACAGTCCCAAACCCAAATGGGTGAGACATTTCAGAAGTATGGGTGAGAAAATGTTTGGGGGGTTTTTTGGTTTTAAATAACTGAAACAGTTATTAGTTCCAGATTAATCGCATCAATCGATTAATGAGTTAACAGTGTGGCTGTTGTGCAGCGATTTTTGTGAGTGAGGGTCACGGCTTCCACAATCAGCGTTTGTCTGAACCGGTCAGCGGCACGGCAGGTTTCTCGGCACAGCGTCTTGGTGTGGTTTCTCTCCCCAGGTTTTCACCCGGTGTGACTCAGCTGCTGTCCTTATTAACAAGGCCACATCATCCTCACATACCAGACACAATAAACCAAGTCTGATGACAAAATGACTGGGAGCCACGGCAACAGCGAGAGGAAGAAAACACGGGTTTCATGAGCAGAATGTGGGCGGATAATATAATAAAGCAATAATGGATGGCAACACATCCCTGCAGCATCCCTGCCTCTGTAAACAACTCTTTAAATCGCAGATGTGTAGGTTCTGATTAAAGTAATAATATGACCCTAATTAACCAGACAAAAAAAGACACCTAACCCGAATTGACTTTCCCCCACACCAGACATCCTATAGTGGAAATCAAATGCCCCGGGGCACTTACAATTTCATTCAGATCTCAACAAAACACCCGAGCCTGTTTGGCAAGTATAGAACTGCCCCAGATTCAGTTCCTGGGAAATGAGACGGTTTGTTTTTCCAAGATTAATGCTGACACTCATGAATCCCATATGGAAAAATCACGGGAACCCCCAAAGACAAAAATGCTGCTTTATCAACTCAAATGAGCTGTTTGTCTGCAGAAAACTGCACAGGTCATCATCGAGAATCAACCACAACAAAGAAAAAAAACACATGACAGACGCCGAGACTCACATCAAAAATCACCCAGATCAAAAGAGCTTGTGTCCACTGAGGATTTATCCTCTTATTGCTGACACATATGGCCATCCTGCCCAGTCTGTACTCACCGCCAAGCCTCTAATCTGTGTCCGCCTAGTGGCTGAAAACTTTAAAGAAGCCGTCTTAATCATCCCACCACCACGTGAACAATTAAACCGTTTCTGCTAAACTCCCAGGGTTCTTGAAGGGCATTACATTCATTCACAATTCACATTACACTGCGGTACAGACAAAAATAGCATTTCTGTTCACTTTCAGCTCTTCTGGAGAGACTAAACTCTTAGCACTAAAAAAATGCACTTAGGGTACAGAAACGCCACCTCACTAATGGTTAAAAAGCTGTAAACCAGCACCAAAATGACAGTCACAAACCAAAAGCCACCACTCTCTTAACCAATAAAAACTGTTTGATGTGTGTATTCTTCATGTGTGGCCTTCAATCCGGCACTCAGTCATCAAAGCCTTGAAAACCCATGCTATAATCATTGAAGAGCTGCAATAAAAACATGTAATCTGCATTTATTTTGATCAATTCTTAACTTTTTAACTCTAGTTTTGAAAGCAACAACCAGAATATCTTTATATTGTTGTTTGGAGAAAGCAAGATGTTTGAGGAAGACCTTGTATGTTTTTGTACCATTTAAAAATTACATTAATCTACTAAATAATCAGAAGAGCGAAGAAGTAAACGGTTTGTAGTGTCACTTTGTGATTGCCTAATGTCCTTCAAAAGGATGAGATAAGAGCCATCTGAGTCCATCTAATCAAGCTGGTTTGTTCCTCTTTGTGTTAAAGAGACAGTTCACCCCAAAATCTCTTTTTGCTTTGCCAAACTACACCCGCCAATCACAGCACTTTGCAGAAGGAAGCATTCATCCTGTGATGAGACTGCGAGCCACAGCATGACAGGATGTAAGCTCGCTGCACGCTTCTTTTTGTTGGCGAATGCAGACAGAAAAAAATAGTCCCTACGTGTTACTGCTCATGAGGTTTGTGGATTTTGTGAGTAAGTGGATCATAATTTTAATAAAGAGAAATTGATGCTGAGCAGTATTTAGTTGCATTACGTTAAAACGACTAAACTAGGCAATGCACCCAGCACAGATCAATAAACAGCAGTAGAGCTGGCAGGAAAAAAACATCAGAATTTTATTTTCGGGTGAGCTGTCTCTTTAAAACCTTTTACTGATGCTCGGTGAGGAATCTGCTATTTTTAAATCTTCCATTAGTTTCAAATTTACATTTAAAGAGCTGAGTAGAAGTGCTACGAGTAGGGAAAAGTAAAAGTATGGAAAAACATTTTTAAACTCGGTGGAAAACTTGGTGAAGTAAAGCAAATAGTAAAAATGTGCAATAGAAAGAAACCTGTTAAATGAATCATGAAAAACCAAAGGAGAGAAGTGCAGCTCTGTGCGGGACATAACAACACTCAAAGCTTCATCAAATTCAGATGATTTTTCTTATTTCTTCATCATAAAAGGTGATTAATTACACCATCTCAATCTTTTCTTCTCCTTTCAAACTGCATCCAGTGGGAATAACAAAACAATTCCTCCAAAATGCCTCCAACAGTAGGGAATCCATTTCTTTCATTTTCTTTTGCCCATTTTTAGAAGATTTGTGAGAAAACCGGATAAAAATTGAAAAAAAAAAAAAATCATGGACACACAAAGGGAGACTTAACTTTAAAAGGCACTAACCCAATGCTCTGCTTTGTAGCCTCAGCAGGTGGAGAACTTGCGTGGTGTTGTGGTTAGCCAGAAGTGTGGAACTAAACCTTGAAGATCATCTAAGGAGCAGAACAGTCCTGTCACTAGAGTTTGAGTATGTCCAGCCACAGGAAGACAAACAGCAGCCCCACCAGTGAGTCAGCTGGTATACTTGACAGGAAGGCTGCATCTAGTTGGCTAGAAACAACTAGATTTTCAAAATAAAAGCAAGGCATGAACGGATAAATGTGCAGGTAAATTTGGCACATGCCCACCACCACGGAGCAACTTAAGCCTTAAGATATTTTTAATGTGTAGAGATACTTATCGTCAGCAGCTGTGAGAGTGCTGCAGTCATGCTACCTGCAGAGGCCTGACAGAGCAGTGTTAGCACCACCGTATCGAGCTCAGAGGGAAGTCGGGTGCCCTCTTTGATATCTCCAGTGGAGAAAAAAGGTGCGTGATAGGAAATCACAGTCAAATTTTTCCAAACATGCAGTTACGACTACTTGATGCTTCATGTTGCCGACTAAACGACCGTTTTTGCAAATGTTTGAGAAGGCAACTTTAAATGAAGGCAACACAGAGACACCTCAACAGGCACTCAAATATAACTGAACATAAGATATACAGATGTTTTTTTAAACATACTAATGTTAGTAATCCCTGCACATTCGTTCAGATTATAGCAAGAAGATTCTTGAGCGATTCAGATGCTTCCCCTTTCACACTATGGGTTTCAGGGTTTCTGTATCAGCACTGTTTTATTAATATACTTGATAAAAATTACACAAGTCTATGGTTAACTGCCACATGCAGCTCACACAGGACATAATGCGTCTTTGTGGCACCTGAGCACAAAAAAAACTAAGCTTGTCAACCCGCAGCGCAGCGCATCAGCAGTTAACATGTCACTTGAAAAAGCTGAATGAAGGGCTGTCAGGGGTTTGTCATAACGCTGCTGTGTCAGGCATTAACACACACACAGACATCTGTATGGGATGAATGGGACATTGAGGGAGTAGCTTCCCTTCTAAGAGGGTCAAAGACTGAGAGCGCCGACATGACCTGAATGAGGGCTGGTCACATGTTACCCCGAAGCTAACACAAGGCAATGAGGATAACTCACAACATAAAAGGCCTATTGTCACCCCCCTCCGCCATCCACTCTACCCCTCGAGTGAGGATCTTCAGCAGCGGCTCAGAGAAACTCAATGGTACCAAAAACAGAGCCAAAGGGTGATAGAAATGCATCTTAATGGAAGGAAACTCGAGGGGAAGAACATCTCCTGGAGGCATGCCGGCAACGGTCATGTGACCGACTTCAAATTCAATGCAAACAACACGTGAGACGTGACCTGTGACAGTGTCACGGCGCCGTCTGACACCTCTGTCTCAAACACGCTTTTCGCACACTTGCAGCTCTTCATGTGCTGATTACATAAGATGACACAGGAAACCCCCCCAACCCCCAAAACAAAGGACAGCAGCAAACAAACCATCCAGACAGGAAGTGAAACAAACAGTCGACTAATCAATGATCCACAGAAACATTTAGGGCATCAGCTAATGATTATTGCTTTAATCACTTAATCTGACAGTTACTCTCTACACGTTTATAGTTTGTTTTATATGGAAAGACTGAGAGAATTCATTGCAAGAACAAAGAAGAGCAGCTGATGAGATCATTTGGTTTTTATTTGCTCACAAAATTACAATTTTGTGCCACCAGCACAGTTAATCATTACATTTGAATATTAACCACACTATTTTCCAGCAAAAAGACTCCTTTGAGTTTGGAGTGATAACTGAACAAAAGTTGTCTGTTAAAAGGAAACCTTTTTTTTTTCAAAGCAGAAACATGAAACACTTCCTCATTTTAAGTTGTAACTTGAGAGGATTTGCTGCATGTTTCTACAAAGCAAATATAAAGTATTCAGAGTGTTCGGGTTTTGGACTGTTGGTGGGGAAAAACGAGTGATTTAAACCTTCTTTTCCATAACACCAGAATGTGTCTTTAAAGTTTCATCTGAACAAATAATTTTTTCATGCCTTTATACCGTCGGTTTCAGCCCAGTTCAATATCTCAGTCTTTCCATGTTCTGTGCAATATTTTTGGCTCAAGTGCAATTATTTTGGTCCCAGTCTGTTTCAATGTTTCCTACACATACACCATGTATATAGTTCCACTCACACATGTATATATATATGTATATACACTGCTTTTTATTTGATTCTATTTATTTATTTATTTTTTTTCCACCTTCGATGTATATTGGTTTCTCTTTTTCTTACTTTAGCACCTTTGTGGTCCAGCTACCCAATTTCGCTGTGCAAGAAACTGCACAATGACAATAAAAAGCTCTAAGTCTCTAAGTCTCTCTCTCAGTTACAGCCTGAGCTTTTATGTCGGTGCTGATGGCCCTCTCAGAACAGTACAGTCCCTTTCCTTTTGGTCGCCAGGCCACAAATGACGCTAACAACCTCTGGTGACTTATCATAACTCTTTGAGTTTGGCGGAGTTCTCTAATAACTGTCAGTTGCTAACAAAAAACGTACACATTGGAACCAGAATCCGAGCCAGAAGACGGAGATACTTATGCAGAAGTATCTACAGTGAGATCTGGTGACCGACGAGGCCATTTTGAGTATAATGAACTCATTCTGCCTTCAAGAAATCAGTTTGTGATGATCCTGCTGGAAGCAGCCATCAGGAGATGGGCACACTGGTGAGAAAGGGAATATTCAGGTAGGCTGTGGCATGTAAATAAAGCTCATTCTGTATTAAGGATGGGACTGATCCATGTTTCCATGCTGTTTCTTACGGTGGCCCTGAGAGGCCAAACGGACTGCAACTTAAGAAAACACCAGCAATAAGAAAAACGCTGCAAAAGCACACAAAACACAACGGAAATAGGAAAAACGACAATGGAAGTGTTTCTGGGGAGACAGTAACCCGATGGACCAGTTGCAGGAACCCAAAACATGGTAGGCGTGTGTTATCATGATTCATATAATACTCATGACAGATTTTTAGGCTAATAGTTAGGCTAACACACTTACCTCTCATCTTTTCTTTCCTCACAAAACCGATAGATCCTCCACTTCTTTTAAGTGTCTCCCAGCGCAATTCTTAGTATATTTTGGTTCCTGCAACTGGTCTCAACTGGCACAAGGGAAGGGAACCAGTCAGGTTATTGTCTCCCCAGAAACACTTCCCTTGTGCTTTTGGAAATCTGTTTTTTCCCATTTCTGTTTTCTTTTTTCCTACTTCCGTTGTGCTTTGTGTGCTTGTGCAGCGTTTTTCTTATTGCTGGTGTTTTCTTAAGCTGCAGTCCGTTTGGCCTCTCAGGGCCACCGTAGTTTCTGCCATATTCTGACCCAAAGATCAAAATGTTGCAGCAGGAACAAGAGACTCATCAGACCAGGAAACATTTTCCTGATCTTCTATTGGTGTGCATTGTAAACTGTGGCCTCAGTTTCCTGTTCTTAGCTGATAAGAGTGGCCTCGTGTGAGATCCTCTGCTGCTGTAGTCCATCTGCTTCAAGGTTCGACATATTGTTCCTTCATAGATGCTCTTCTGCATACTGTGGTTGTAACAAGTGGTTTTATGGATTACCGGTAACTGTTGCCTTCCTATCAGCTCCAAGCAGTCTGACCATTATCCTCTGACATCAACATGGCATTTTTTTCAAGGAAAATCAGCAGGTTCTGAAATATTCAGACCAACAACTATGGCACACTCAAAGTCACTGAAATCACTTTGATGCCCAGTTTGAACTTCAGCGGGTCGTCTCGACCACATCAACATGCCCAATGCACTAAATGCTGCCATGTGATTTAAAGACTGTGTTAACAAGCAGTTGAATGAGTCTGTCTGAGCCACAACAAGCTCATTTAATGAGTGGATAATACTTATTTAATCAAGAGCCTCATTAAATTGTACAGACCACAATTTACTTGTGTACTCTTTGAAAACACAACCAAAAATGCTCGTTTATTTTAATAATAATTACACACTTTGCCCTTTTTCAAGCACAGAGTTACCAAGTGTTTCACAGTTTGGATATTTAAACATTTAAACTGTGTGGCTTTCCAAATGTACCGCTATAGCTCAAAAGTAGGGAGTGGGAATTCTTCACATGGGAAGCGTGTCTTCCTATCAGTAACGGAAGGTTTGGTGTACTTTATCGTAGTCGAGATCTTTGAGAGTAAGCAGTGCCTACTGTTGTGACATCACAATGTTATTGAATTCCTGACTGCTGAAATATGAGGCGTACATTTGTTCCATTGAATGAGTGTTTTAAAAGTTTCACTGTGCTTATAAAGCCACCAGATCTTTTTATAATAAAAAAAATCCACGGAAATCTCCCTTCCTGTAAAATCAGACCTTTAAATATTTTACCTGTGAAGTTTAAAGAAAAAGTGGTTGAGACTGTTCTCCATTTTGTGATTTACTAGTCCAAAAACAGCTAGTTAAAAACATCTTTGCTAAAAAAGCAAAGATGGCATAATTTGTTGGTTCTAACTTTTTTGTTAAGATGACATTTGGTTGTGTAACTGATACCACGGTTCCTGCGGAGAGACTTTTCTTCCTTTACTCAGATTTCTCAGATTTTAAACCAACTGATTGTTTTTGGACTGTTGGTTAAAAGAAGCAGTTTCAAGACATCGCCGTGGGCTCTGCTAAATCGTGATTTTCCTTCATGTTCTATTAGATTCATTGAGAAAACATCTGGCACATTTTTTTAGCAGATGGTCCATCGCTGCCATTTGTGGTCAGGCAAAAAGAAGCAACTGTCTGAATAAGAGCTGTAAATCAGAGCCGTGGGGCACAAACGCCCATTGAGAGGCAGACAGTTTAATGTAATGTGCGCAGCCCCAAGTGAGGATGGAGTGCTAATCCACCGACATGAAATGTGACACCGGGATGTGCGGGGTCTACAGCTGGGGCTATAAAAAAAACCTTAGTGTTAATTTGCATGAAGCCTCGGCTTAGTCGGTCCTCATTAGGAAGTCAGGAGTTGTAACCGGCGAGCCATCATCACCGGCTGGCTCTGGTCTGCCTGGCTGATGGTGCTCAGCTGTGCAGCAGAAATGGCTTACACAGAGCACAGAGTCAGCAGCATCAATCAGTCAGCAACTCTTTATGGAAACAGCTTCAGTAATTTTAAGATCAAACAAAGTAAAATATTCTCTATTTAAGCTTCTCATATGCAAAAATGTGATGCTTTTCTTCGTTAACTAAAAATCCTGCTTTTGAGACAAAATCTAGAAAGCAAGCTGTAAAAGACGCATTTTCTACATGTAATAAAAGAAAGAAATAATTATGCGTATTTAAGGGATGCATTACACCAAGCTGCTGCCAATCAGTGAAACCAGGCAACAGGCTCTAGACCAGACTATCTTTGCATAATTCAAACTTTAAAATAATCCCCATTCATTTTAAACTGGGCCTTGTTAGAGCTACTCACTTCATCTTCTGCCTGAAACAAGGCGTTTTAGCTCCTCTCGCTCCTCTCTTTAGGACAACTTTTTTCTGATTGGCTGCCCCTTATTGGAAACTTTCACCATGTTTAATATCTTCATCCAACACTGAAACAATATAGGAGGTGAGAGTGCTCCTCACAAAGTAAAAACTGGAAAAAAATTTGGCTGCTCCATCGACATTTGGAAGGAGTGTGGGAAAATCCTTTTTTCTCAGTGCATCAAGCTCCATTAGCACTGGGCACAGGACCACCCTCAGTGTGTCAAATGGTAAGCCTTCAAATCGATTTTAACATTTGGGAAGTGGATGAAGGTGCAGGTAGCCAAATATGATGTGATGGTGGTCCAGGTATACGTTTCAGGTCTACAGGGAAATCGTACAGCTTACAGCGTAGCGCTGGGTTTATACTCAGCTGCAGACACCACAAGGGAGTTCTTCATTCCTGTTATAGATATTTGAAATCCGACTAAGGGTGCTTACGTAGTTCGTGCATTGTAGTTTTGTGTGTCTGCAGAAATGTCTGAGTGGTTATAAAACATTAAAAAAAATCTGATCCATCTGATGATGAAATGCACATCATCCAGACCCAGGCAGGTTCGTGGACATGGAAATGATAGCACACATTTAAGCGTTCAGAAGTTCCAGGGAGCAAACTAAAAATAGCATCAAGTCGGGAAGCTGCCTTAACATGTCCAACAACAGAACTGTAAACATGAGATTATCCAAATTTTAATCAGAGAAGGTTTGTTGCGTTTATTTTTTGATCACTCCTCATATATAAGACAGAAAATAAAGAAAAGGACACAAGAATCTCCTAAATATTCTCTTAAATATGCCTCCACCAAGGCAATGTGCAGGTTTTTGTTATTTGCACTGTTGAAAATCATTTTAATATACATAATCTTTAAGAAACATAATTGGGGCTACAATTATTTTTACTTATGCAAATTCATTCTTTTTCTCTTGATGAAACCCTTTGAAGTAGTGCTGTCAGCATTAATCTCTTTAAAATGACGTTAACGCCATAACCGCATTAACGCAGCAAGTCTCCGTTAGCGAGTTAACGCGGATCGGCCCGTGCTTCGGGCTCCACGGCGCTAAAGCGTTAACAAGCTAACCGCGCTAATGCGTTGATGCCGTGCAGCCACACGTTGAATGAAACAATGAAACATTGTAACATCTGCCTTTGCAAGAACAGCTCTATATAGCATTATTGACCTTCAGATCAATCTATTGACAAAACTAAGCAGACAAAAGCCTTTTTTATCAGTATTAAAAGCCCGTCAGTAGTAATGTGTTTCAGCTTCTCCAATGCCTTCTCACTTTTAAGGAGATCAATGATTACCTTTGCATTTTTAACTTGTTCTTTAAGCAACCATAATTGTAACAATTTGCTTTTTTTTAAAGCTTTTAAAGACCAAATCATGAATATATAACCATCAGAATAATCAATTAAATGAAAATGTTCTGGTGCAGCCTCGTTTCCCTGTGTAAACTTTAAAGCAGCTTAGTCTCATTCCAGACGGTGACCTTAATAAAATGCTCACATGTGAAAAGATTCAAAGTATGCTCCGCAGTCCATTTCTGCGATCATAAAAACCCGGTAATGAAAACCATTTGTTGTGGCCCCTGTAAAGGCAGGTTTCGTACGGCTGTAAATACTCCGCAGAGAGGTGCCGTCCTCTGCCAACGAGACGACGAGCTCTGCAGCCAGAGGAACGGCTGCACTTCGTCCACCGCTGCACCACATTTCCATGTGTGTCAGCAAACGCCTTTACTACAGGTCTTTGGTGACTCATTTTCACATCAAACTGCTGAACCCTGACATGCCTGGAAAAAATGTGAAGCTAGAACAAGACATGCTGCTGACGCCAGACGAGCCGATCCAGGACAAAGGCTGCTACAGTGTCCAGTTTAGAGAGCTGCAACGAGGCCACTCTAAAACAGGTGAAACCAGCTCTGGCACGAAGATTAGCGACTTATCCAGCTAAATTTGGGCTTAACTCAGGATTTATCAAGTCACCTATGTGTGCCATTCCACCACAGGAGCTTTTACGTAAAAGCTTAGAGAAATATCCACGTCTACACTCAGCCTGCTTTTTGTATTGGCGTCCATATTACAAGGCCAAAAACAGGTAACTCCTCTTACTGAGTCAAAGACCAAATATACACCAAGGTAGTTACATTAGTAAAAGTTGTTTCCCCTCAGTTTTTAACCTCTGTTTTTTTTTTTCTCTTTCCTAAAAACAGCCAAACCTTCTTACTAATTTTCCAGCAAACAAACCACAGATCAAAATGTTTTACCCCCAGAAGCTTCGGGAACTTTAGCACTCTGGTGTTTTCCACTTTAGAAGATTTTCAGCTTGTAGTTTTGGCCAAGAAAGAGAATATTCAGAGGTAACTTGGATAATCTTTATACTGATTTAGCTATTTTTAGATTAGATTTGCTTTTTCATTGTATTTTTTAAAAGGAACGCTGTACTGTCATTATATATGTATTACATGTGAAAAAGGAAAACGCTGAATGGAGCTCAAAACAGATTCTCACCACAATTTCTGGACATAATCTGTGAAAACAAGAAATTTCCACAGATTGGTGGAAGTCTGACCAATGAATGATGAATTCCCATCGCATTATTCTAAATACTGAATATCTTTTACCTCTTTCTAATGAAAAACACAACACTTTGGTCAGAGCCACTGAATTTGTCTTAAGGCAGGCTCCTGACCGTGTTAAAAATGCACATAAAAGCTCTATAAAATGCAGTAATCATGTTTTATCAGCTATTTACAACATATTAGTCTGTTCCAGTTGTTTGGGTTCATCTTACATATTTCACGTCGCTCTGAGTAAGGTTTTCCTGCTGCAGTATCTATATATCCTCATGGGGATCATCATTTCAACCCCTACCATATTAAATACTCTATCTGATGCTGCAGTTGGGGATTAGCTTGTAATTAACTACTCCGCCTCATTTCAAACGGAGATAGCACTCATCCAGACGTTTGGCTCGGTGAAGGCTGATAACCCAAAGAAGAGCCGGAGTGCGAAAAAACCAAACAGCAACACCAGAGAAAAGATGGAGCGCAAGATGGACATTTTCTGCAAATTTGGCCACATCTGCTTGCCAGCCGCAGCAGCTCAAACTCAACCAGGATTCAGCCTTAGTAATCATCATCATCATCATCATCATCCACATCCTTTTCCCAAGTTCGGGCCAAGAAGAAGACCTATTTATGGTACAGACTATATGGAGGGTTACATATGGAGGGAGAGCTTTGTTTGAGCTCCAAAGGGGGAAAAAAAAGTGCTCTATATCTCTCTGACAAACAAGCTCGATGGGAAGATGATTTTAAAGCTGTACGACTGGAGCTGATGGGCGAGGTTTTTGAAACAGGAAGCTCATGAGATTCTGAAAACACTGAAGCTGCAGAAGCGGCTCGCTAAGCACCTTGTGGGAGGCGAGCGGAGGGAAGGGGGAGAGGGATTGAAGGAGTAAGGTGGGGGTGCATAAATCTCCTCAATAACAACTTATTTTAAGACAAATGAAAATAAACTGCAGCAGTGCACAAAGACACACTGTTCAAGGCAGGCTGAATTAAAAAGAAAATCTCCCTCTGTCGCTATTCTTTAACCACAGAGTCATCACGGGTCACGACTCCAAGCGTAAATCTGAGAGAGGAATCTTACAAGATTGTTCCTCCGTCCAAAACTAAACAAAATGTGGCCATTTAATCCTCTTTTTTTTGGCAAGGCAGGACGTGGTGGGGACCCGGTTAGCTCGCGAACTGATTAAAACTTCATTCCAAGCCATATTTTCTCTGGCCGGACGGATGAATCGAATGTTTGTTACAGCTGCGGCGGCTAAAGTGGTGTTTTGCCAGCTTCGATGTTTGCACGACCGCAGATTCCTCTGTAGGGTGGCCTCTGCATTTGGTGGGAGCTCTATTAGCATTCCTCGAGCACGTTCAATCATGCGTATTTTAGAGGCCACATTTGACACAGCAGGCTCCGGTGCAGTTTGCGCGAAGATGGAGAACACGAGGTCAGGGCCTCAGGCTGGCTGCTTGTGACTCATTTGGCTGATATTCCCTGTGATGTGCACACAAATAATCAGAATAAGCTTTGTGTTGGGGTGGCGGGGGTTCAGGGGGGAGCAAACAAAGGGCTGTGGGGGAAACAATGCAGGCGGAGATAACTCCTTTGATGTGAGTATTTGCGCTGTGAGCGTGGAAACAGTTGGGATGAGGATGATGATGCCTTGCAGAGCTCCCCGTCAGTCCCGCCTCCTGCTGTGAGCTCCGTCTTACTGCGCCGACTCTGTGGGGCAGCTGATGAATATTTGCTATGCTAATGCAGGAGTGCCTTTGGTGTATAACCATGGTAACCACACTACCTGCATGCATCAGACAGTGGGGTGATAAATGGCTGAACTGATAGCTGATAAGGAGCAAGGCCCAGCCCCAGCCCAGCCTGTCTTCAAAGCACGAAGAGGAGGTGGGGGGGATACCGAGGAGATAGGACGACTGCGGGAGGCTCTGACCTGTCTGCAAACCCCTACCAGACTTCAAATCGATTAAATTATTGTCCCGTTGCTCTTTCCTCCCACTTAAAGCTGCGAACAACCACCTAATAAACTGATATTTCACAGCCTGACTGACCTTGAATGTCTGAAAGGTCTGTTGAACCACATGTTATCTACCAAAGTCATGTCAGCTCTGAGGCGCTGAAAGGATTAGTTTGTTAACGCTCAAGCAACCGAGATATTTTAGTGACTTTTAGAAGAAAAAAAAAAAAAAATCACAGTATGGTCACTTATGACAATTTAATGGCTGCACTGTTGTTCATCATGTTATTCCATTTCCACTACCCGTGGCAGATATTCAGAATTATAGTTATTAATGGTTTTAAATCTTTTTTTAATGCAAAATCTTCATCATTTGAGTTGTTTTCATTATCGGTTTGGTCATTAAGTAACTGCCTCAAGGCTTTTGAGGCAGTAAATCTCACTGCTCTAGTTCTGTTAGCTATAAAACATGATAATGCAGTGATCCACACATGTTTCTGTGTCACACCTTCTTGCATCTGTTTCTCAGATTTATAGGACACATATTATTTAATAATGCAATTTGCCCCAATCTCTTCCACAATCTAAGTCTAACTTTTCAGTCTTCTTTAACAAAACCTCATTTTTATTTACTTTGTTTTACAATCAGTGTAAGTCTCACAGTATAAGACCGTCACTATGCACCCGGGATGCTTTTACTTTAACCGTGTTGTTTATTTATTGCGGGCTGGGTTTTTTTCACGCTTTATCCCACTGTTGTAACGCAACATTGATCTCACAAGCGAAATTAAAGAGTCTATCTATTAGAAAAGTAGAATAAAATGCACAACTCAATCTGTAAGGATGCAGAATCTCATACACACACACACACACACACACACACACACACACACACACACACACACACACACACACACACTTTCATACACCAAGTGACTTTTTGCACAATACTCAGTCTTTTGCACATTTCTATTGCACTGTTGTGTCTGCACTGTATTGTGCCTGTATCGTTCTGTTCTGTCTGGTGTTGCACTGTCTTTGTGTTGTTTTTTTGCCATTTTTGCACATTGCACTTTATGTAGTCCTGTGTTGATCGTCTGTTATATGTCATATGTAGCATAGATCTTGCAGGAACGTTGTCTCGTTTCACTGTGTTCTGCACCACTGCACATGGCTGGAATGACAATAAAGCCACTTGACTTGATTGGCAGAAACTGTGCATTTTTCTGCCCCCTTGATCAACAAAAATATTTTATATACTTAAGTAAATGGGATCCCAACTAGAAATAGTATTTTAAAGAATGACTTCATTAAGATTCTCGTGATTTTCCAGCAGTTGGCTCTAAATATAATCACACTAGCATGTATAAATACACAGCTGGGGTCACTCAGTCACTTGAAGGTTTGTACTGCAGATTAGCCAATCAGGAACTGTGTTGCTGTATCCTGTATCAGACACAGGAAATCTTTTATACTTCGTGCAATCATTTTGTACGACACGACACATCTGTCGAGCAGAGGATCTGCTGTAAACTCAGCCCGGCTCCGTTTAGCACACGTTGTGTCTAACATTGAATCCATTTTTAGTTGCATTTTCTCTCATTTCACTTGTTTAACTTTATAGATTAGTAGTGATCGCCAAATTCGGACAGTCCTGACAAACAACGATCAAAATATTTTCTGCGACCCAACAGACTTTAATACTATCTCCGATCATCGCACAAGCTGAAGATTTCCGATGACTCATTCACTGATTTAGCTGATATTTCTTCTCCATTAACAGCTTTACTTCCTCTACCCGATGGCCACTCACTACATTTGTAAGACAACCTCTGGATAACAAATAAGTCAGAAAATGAAGAATTATGTCTAACTGTTCTCTGTCTTTTAAAAAGAGCTTATTTTTCTTTGTTTATTGTAAACTACTCCTAAAGCTGACCTGCAGTTCCTCCTTGCCTCACCAGGCGAGATCCTATTATAGTTTTTTGTATTATTAGTTATGTTATTCAGCCAAAATGTGTACAAAAACAAACAAACGGTCTGGTTCGAGTGTCCCACATTTCTTTGTTTGTGGTTTACTCACGTTTGGTGATGTCACTTTTAACCTTGAAAATTGGAAGGAACATTTTTCCTCAACTTTTTTCTCCAACATTTTAAACACCAGAAAAAAAGCATTACCTTCTCAGGATCCAGTACTGTCATTTTGTCAGTAGCTGAGGTGACCAGGAGGAATGTTCAACCAGGAGGAGACTCTGAGGCAGACCCAGGACACCCCGGGGACTTAATTTCTCCATCTCAGCTAGTTTGGGAATGTCTCTGTATCCTCTGGGGGGCTACGGGGGGTGGCTGGGGAAAGTGAGGTCTCGGCTGCTGCTGCTGCTGCGACCCAGATAAGGCACAAAAGAAAATAAATGGATGGGGGCCTTTTGGAGTGAGTCCCTTGATACCAAGATATATCGGTCCTCTTTTAAAGAGCATCAAAGTTTGCATTCTGTGGTCGAAGGCTGGATGGGTGGTGGTGGTGGTGGAGTCAATTTGTTAGCCTGCAGATGACAGTTTTTATCCCAGCAGGGACTTTGTTGTGGTTTGTTTTCACTCACTTCCTCCTTTTACTTTCACTCGCTGCTTTGTCAAGACAAACACAGATTGTGTTTTGGGTTCAAATAGACACTTTCACAACATTAATGTTACATATAGGAATGAGTCATGTCCAGTGATTTTAAATGTAACGCCAAGCGGTCCTTTACAAGCTATGTGCTGAGTAGGAAGTGACATCTGATGCTTGTTTTATGATTGAGCAGGGTTAGCGTGAAAGCAGTCTGTGGGCAGTCAGGGACTGGCCGTCTACCTGCAGACAGCGGCTATTGTTAGATTGGGACAGAGTCACAAATATGCGATACCACCGGTCTGTGGGCTACTCCCGCTTGTAGCCCACAGACCGGTTGTGTCACATGTTGGTCTGTCAGTCAGCCGTGGAGAAGAGCAAAGTTATCAGATACAAAGATCTGAAGTGAAACAGGGTGTTAAAAACAATTTAGTGTCGGCAGACGCTGTCAGTTCTTTTCATGCTTAATGTTTTTGTCACACTTGTCCCATTCCTGGTGAACGCGGCTGTCACACCCTTCCCTGTTTTGGTCCACTCGTCAACCGGTCGGCATTCGAGGGGCGTATACTTAATCCATGTCCAGCGACATGCCGTTGGGATTTTGGAGGACTGCATGGAAACTCATTTGGGTGGGTGAAAATCCCTCTCAGTTTGCTGTGCAGACGGATACATTTGCGGGGCGATAAATTACGCTTAAGCCGTGCCATAACCCCGAACACCAAAGGACACCGTGTGTGTGCATCTGCAAGACTCCATTAGTTTTGACAAAACAGCAGTATTTGACATGGGCTAAAAATAAAAAGGTCATATAATTAATCATTCTTGGTGGCTTTACTGCTTGTGCTGAACTTTGAAATCATGAGTAATATTTCTCTTTATAAATGATCCTTTAATCTCTTGACTACTTTTTGAATTATGAATTGGTAACAGTTTCCCTGGTCTGCTGTGTTTTTACAGGGATTTTTAACCGTAGCTCAGTTGCCATAAGGCACTGGCCTGCCATCAGAAACACACTGGCTTGCAGCGACCTGCCCAAAGAACACTTTAGAGCAGCGGTCCCCAACCTTTTTTGCCTCACGGACCGGTTTATGCCCGACAATATTTTCACGGACCGGCCTTTAAGGTGTCGCGGATAAATACAACAAAATAAAACTAGTACCGGTACCAAAAAAAGAAGATTTATTCATAACACATGTGAAAAGACCCAGGAAAACTGAGTTAACGATAAAAAAGATAACAAAATAACGCTGAAAACCGATAAAAACCCTGAAAACCATACATTTCACACCTGAGCCTCAACTCTCGCGGCCCGGTACCAAACGTCTCACGGACCGGTACCAGTCCGAGCCCCGGGGGTTGGGGACCGCTGCTTTAGAGGACAACCTGCTGCCACCAGAGCCACAAACTCCTTCAAGAGGACGTCTTCAAATGTTTGTCTGACAAATATTTAATTTAGCCTTAATTGAAAATACAAAAAAGCACCAGGTCTTCACACCACTGAAACCACTTAAAGCTATTAATAAACAACAAGAAATCCAGACACAGTTACCATTTGTCAAACCAGAAAGTTCAGTTCCCTCCAAAAATCACAGTGCCCAGTCTCAAATGATAAACTTTGTTCTTCAAACTAAATCTGTAGATTTCTGGTTTCTGTTCCTATTTTTTATTTTTTTTACAATATGAAATCTTTTGATGAATCATATCTGAGCAGGTTTTAGTTGCGAGACGGTAAAAAGTCCATGTGGAGAGCGAAGGAGGGTCTGAATGTGACAAAAGTGCAGTTTGAAACAATCTAATGTCTGGCAGGCTTCTTTAATTTATCTGCTTCAGTAAACAATGGCTAGAGGATGGAAAGCCTAAAAAATAAGGCAGTCAGTTACAGTTAGATCAACGTGTCACCCTTAACTGCAGCATCAGCTAAAAACTTTGGCACTCTTTTGGATTCAGAAAAGCATCAGGCAGTGGCTCAAATGTAGAATTCAGAGACGAATGGGTGCCAACATGGTGGTTGCCTCCATTTTTATATGCTCTTACCCCCAGAGGCTAAGCTGATGGGTTGCCAGATTATCAAAGTAGCTGCTGATGAATTTTCTGCAATAATTAACATTTTATTAGTCACTTACAGTTTGCAGTAAAAAAAAAAAAATCCACATTTTACTCCCTTTCTTGTTGCTTTAATCATTTATCAAAATTGTTGCCGATTAATTTTCTGTCCATAAACGAACAGTTTGGGTCGCCTAATCGTTTCATCTCAGCTCTGTTTCCCAGCGGATTGCGACCGCTAATAAAGTTTTTAATAACTGAAACCAGTTACTAGAACCAGCAGCCAAATTAAACACTTACTCCATGCCACGTTTCCCCCTCTGCAATAAAGCCTGAACAACGTATGTGGCGTCTGCGCGAGGCCGACTGCAACAAGCTGTGGCACACAAAGGCGTGCAGAACATCTGTGGACAATTAGAGGCGAACAGAGCGGGCGAGCACTTATACTGCCCATTACACTTGAATAAGTCACTGGCTTGGCTTCTCATGATGTAATGCGGCTATCTCAAAGTTGCATCGGGATGGAGCGCTCGCAAAACTTCAATCGAGCTCAAACACAGGCACACAAACCGTAAATGTGATCTTGCGAGCGCAGAGTGGAACCACATTTCTCCGCACAGCAGCCCCATAATACTCTCATGCTCTGAGGTCATTTTATCAGGAAGAACCGCTCGGTGCGCTGCATGTCCCTCACCAAATATTGTTCCAAATGTGACACATTCAGGTCTTGTTCTGAAATCCTCCCAGCCTCGTGTTTAAATTCTTCCAGTTACGTGACTCAAACAAACACATGCCAGTAATTCCACCCAGTTAGCAAAGGTAGACTTCACATTTACAGCTCTGCACGCTTCGCTGCTGTGGTGTGATATAAATCCATCTTCCACACAAACAGAGAGGTGGTTTGCTCACTGTTGTGCAGATGTTTTCCCAAACATCTGCTGAAGTTTCTCTGAGCTCACTTTAAATCTGTACTTAAGATCCTGTGATCCTGCAAGTAGGCCTTTTTGGCATCGCCAGGCAATTATGGTGCAATCTTCAAATTAAAGCAGCAAGAATAGACTTTGCTTGAAAGCAGGAGGCATGATGTATCCTGCAGTTACATTTTTATGATAAATATGTGTATATTTATTGATTTTTAAAGATTTACTTACTATAATGAGACTTATGTTTAGCACCTAAGCTAAACAAATGGAAAATCCATACTGGGAGTTCTCTAATGGTGCTTCAGATGACACAGTGATGACCTGAAACTACAGAAATCTAATACTGTGTTGTAGGGATGGTCGTGATTTTTCAAATATTTGACTATTTATTAAATAATAATAATAACAAAAAGAAAACAATTGGTTACTGACTGTTGCTTTCTGTTGTAATTAACAGAGTCTGTAAGTAGCTAATGGGCTTGTACAGTCAGTGGGGGCAGTAATGGACCTCGATGTCAAACCATTAAACATTTGAAGGTGCAGAGAGATTAGATGCTACTCTACAAATCTGTAAAGTCAAAGACGACCGCTGTCAGAAAGTTCTGAAAAACAAACATAAATGTGATCCAGTGTAAAGTTCACCAGGTAAAACCTGCAAACAAACATTATTCCCGTAGTCAAACCTACAAAAAAACGCTCCTTAGACATCCAGATGTTCATGCTGTTCTCACGTACAGTAGAGGTCCAATCAGAACGCCAACCTCAACCATGAAATGCTGATTGATTATTCCAGTGAATGAATAAAATGCATGTAACAACATCTCACTGACAACTAATTGTGTTAATAAATGGTGGTGAACTCTTTTCCACATACAGCATTACCAAAGCTTTTATTTTGGAAATATTTTTCAAACAAGACTAGACGTCAATCACAGCTATGTGCTGTCATACGAGAGGGACTCTATTGAAATGTACCGAATATGAAAAAATGTCTTTGCTTGTAATACCTTCGGTCCATTGAGGGACCGGGGACCTCTGGGAGTCTTCTCTGGTGCCTGGCATGGCGACGCTGGCAGAGGACTCTTTGCATCATGGTTTGGGCTTGTCTCATCCTGCAGATACTTGATTCGATTGTTATCTAGAGAATTTGGAGGCTTCGGGTTCTTTGTTGTGTTCCTTGAGGCGTTTCTGTCTTTTCTGTTGGTCTTGGCAAGCTTCTGCAGGTGTGGTTGGTTTGCCAAAGCTTACAGTACATGGCTAGTAGACGTTGATAGATTGTACATGAAAGATGGATGTTTTAAATCCGTATTCCTCGTGATGACCTGCAGGGGGCCACTGTTCTGGTTGCAAAAACATGTCTATGAGAAAATGAGCCCTTCTGCTGCCTTCTATGACCTCAGTAAACACTTTCCTGATGAATTTCATGAAGTCTGTTCCCCATTAGAGTCAGAAAGGACTCGAATGTGATGTTATATGTTATGACATGATAATACTTATAAGCACGCGGAGTTCCACTCCACCCTTTGCTTGTCACTTTCGATTTCAAAATATCGATACGGTGACAGTCAAAATGCTCAAGTCAAGGTTTCAAGATGGAGCTTCACTAAGCAATGGTTGATGTCACCGTGGCAACATACAGTTTATGTACAAGTCAAAGTAACCTTTCAATTAATGAAAGATTTCCCAGCACTGCACTGCAGATGTTCTAAAGTTCACAAAGAGCTCTTAGAAATACATCTTTAAAGTATCAAAAGGTTTAACTGAGTGACCTCAAATCCTTGTCTCAAACAATTTTTCTGGGAACTAATCAGTCACTGTGTTTAAAATATGATGTAATGGTTTCTAGGTCCTTTGTGCCATGCGGTCAGAGCGGATTTCTTACATGATATATGGTGTTTGTCTGCAACTGCCAAAAACAACAAACTACATCATTACAAAAGCAGACAATCTGGACGAGGAACCGAGCGTACGTCATTTCTTCTCAAAGCAAAAATCAGGTAAAAGCAGCCTGCAAACACTAAAAGATTCATCGAGTGTTTCATTGCAGATCTTCAGTGAAACTTTAATATTTTACAGCCTGAATTCCAGCCATCTCTGCAAGCCTATAATTCAGCAGGGTTCAAACAATGCTTGCGTCCTCATTTCTTCTGACCTAAAGCTTGGTCCTTCTTCAGAAAACGATGAGACAAAGGAAACAGCATGAGTGTATATCTGGCCTTGAACCAACAGGCACAGATCATTAAAATGGATGTTTTTCCTCCAACAATGAGGACTCTTTAATAGCTACACAGCAATTTCTAAGATGTTTTAACTCTCGTGTAATCGCAGAACGGCCCTACAACTTGTTAAGATTGCTGGCACATGTTTTATAACCTATAAAATTCCCCACAAGGTGAAAACAAACAAGAAACAATCCACCCCATTCAGAAAATGTGGAAGGTATCACAGTTAGTAAAACGCAGCTTTGTTAACATGAACCAGCAGATGGTGATAAGTTGTTGTTGTGCTGGGTGACATGGATGCATGCAATCTGTTGCTTTCACTGACGAGTTGAACTATCAGAACTTAAACAAGAGAAAAACATTATGAAAACATATTTTAATAACCAGCAGAGAAAAGGTCCAAAATTCTCCAGTTTGTGCTTTACTTTGTCTTTTGTGATTGCAACTGAAAATCTGATGTGAATAATTCAATGACATCACATCAGGCTTTAGGAAATCTTAATAAGAATCGCAAAAATAAATCAAGAAATCACTGCATGTCTGTTTGTTTTCCACAAATCTCAATAATAAAGACTTTTCTGGTCTTAGTCGCTAGTTTCTAGTCTTAAGGAACAACATGATGTTCATATTGTAAATTATGGTTCGCATTATAGCCCCAAAAAAAACTAAAAGAAGCCCCGATGTAAGTATCACGTCTAGTTCCATAAAGCTAAAACAGTGACAGCCAAAACTCGAAGCTTCACCGATACATCCGATAAAGTCCAGGTGTCCCACTGGGGCATCATCCACTGATTTCATATTAGCTGCATTCACATATCTGCCAACTATTGATAAAATACCAGAATTTCACTCACCTAAACCAAATCACAAACTTCTTGGATGTTTTGCATCACAATGAGCTCCAATGACTGTGAGCACAAACCTAGCAGACACCAGTCATCTCCCAGCAGCCACGCCCCAGACTCCAGTATCCAGTGTTGTTAGTGTTGCTATGAAGTGCGAAAAACTGTCCAGAGAGACCAACTTTATTTCTTCTATAAGGTTTTAACATGAGAGCATTTTTGGGAGGCAGCTTCAAATGGTGATTTCAGGAACTGCAGTCATTGGCACTCCACAAGTTGCCGTTAGAGTGGCAACAACCTTGTGAAGAGGGAGGAAGTTGTACTGACCAGCTGGTTGCACAGAGGCCACCTGGTGGCTTTGTAGACAACATTTCGACAGATGGAGACACTTGTGATTTTTGCTGATTTGTCACAGTTAATTGATGTACTATCACTAAAAGACTGCATGCAATTGAAACTTGTCCCCATTCTATCCAAAAAATGAGCTTTATTGATGATGGCGACTGACTGCGAGGGGTCGCAGACCTGGTCCCCATCTTTGGAGCAACCATTTCAAAAGCAGCAAGATCGTGCCGCGGTCTCTAACCACTGTTATCCCTACTGTAACTGTAGTATAGATTACACGGAAGCTACGTCCAGCTTTAACAGTCTGAGTTAATAAATGAACCTTGAGTGACAGTGACAGCTACTGTTGCTAGTTATACGTCATTTTCTAATATTTTCTAAATAAAACTGTTGTAATGAAAATAAACCCTGCACTGGTTTAATGCCATGTTGATGAAAATCAGTTTGTTGACAGTTGGATTATGAAAGCCAACAAGGGCACTGATATTTTCCAGATGACTAGATTAGGTTTCTTTTTAAAAGTTGTAAACAAACAAAGACAAAAAGCGTCACCGTTCTATGGCCTGACAAGGCCTGACCAGCCGTCCTACAAAATTATCAAAACAAAGTTTTCACCAAATCTGCAAAATCAAATGCAGATTCATGAAGGTTCCCTTCAACTTCTGCTTTGTGAATGTCATGTATAATTCAGAAAGCAGCAGGCAAACATCAAACGTCAGAAGATCTGATGAAAATATGGCATTTCTGTTTGTTTCATGTGTTAATTAGAGAAAGGTTATCCACCCCTGCGTGACTTTTCATATCTTCATCAGTTTATGACCTGCTTGGTTGCATTTTCTTTTTATCAGCACAACTACCAACTATTGCAATGTTTAGCCTGTTTTAAATGCACTTATTGTGAAAATGATCACTTTTAATTCCTCAAAACACTTTCAGACTTCTCCTAGACAAGCAGATCTGCGAGGATTAGTTGACTGATCACAATCACTGAAATGTGGGGATTGTCTTTTTTCCCCCTGGTGTAAAATGAATGATTTAATTATTTTTTAATTAGACACAGCGAGTCCTGAATTTTGGGTGAGTGTTTAAAATGATAAAATGATCCGTAGAACACAAAAATATCTCCCTATTAAAGACTGACTGCTTGGCATTGCGCATCCTGTTGTTAAGCTGGACTCTGGTGGTTTTCCAAACTCATCATATTCATACATGCACACATATCAATTCAGACTGGAGGTCAGCGCAGACCAGCTGAAGTTAAATTCCTCTAGTCTGCACGGTGAAAGTCACATTTTTAGAGGAACTGGAGCTCAATTCGGCTGGTAAAATAATCAAACCAACACCTCTCCTCCTTAAAAATGATCTGAACTTCACATGATATAAAACAGGGTGGCTCATCCCTCCTCGCATCCACGCTGCAGACACATTAATTCATTCACGAACATCGCTGTGAGGCTGTATTATTCTTGATTTAAACCCTCTGGTTTGTGCAGCGTCAGTCTCCATTCAGCCTGGATCTCTGACAAAGCCCGCACTAATGAAGCGCAGTTTATTCCCATCATAAACTGCCTTTTCTCTGCATCGCTGCGAGATGACAAATGAAAAACGAGCCGCACTTACAGGACTCGGATGACAGTTCCTTTTCCATGTTCCCTTTTCAGGTTTTCGAGGCTCAAACGGCGACAGGGTGTATTTCAGCTCCCGCGTAACGCAGCTGAACCAAACCGGATCTGAGCTTGGAAAAGCCTCCTGGTTTTTCCTTCTTTTTTTGGCCCCTTTTCTTGGGGACAGGCCCTCCAAACCCAAACCCTGCGCCGAAATGGGTCCCCTCCGCCACGGGTAAGCGCGCTGTTACGCCCTTGCGTTTCTCCCACAAACGGAGAAAACGCAGGAAAAACGCCGCAGCGTTTAAGGCTGAAGCAGCCCGCAGCAGCAAATCAACATTTTCAGCTGTGAATCGGCGCAGCCTTTACATTCCCGGTGATGTTAAAACAATGAAGCGCATGCAAACGGATCAGTGTCGGTATTCCTGCGAATCCATCGGCAGCCGAGCATTTCAGCACATGAAACGGCGTTTTTCCGTTTTTTAAAAACTCACCTCATTTGGATGGAAACTGCCGCTGTGTTGCCATGTCCGGTAAAGATAAAAATATACTATTTTTTCTTCTTTTCTTTAAAATCTCTACCTTGTGCTCATTTTTGCGGCGGTGTCCTGCTCCCCCCGCAGCGGCCGCTCTCCTCCTCTGCCTCGCCGTTTAAGTGTTTGGGTTGGAGGAAAAGTGATGTCATTGTATGAAATTTCATTACCCGCCCCACTTTTTTTTTTTTTTTTTTTTTTTTCGGAGGCTGTCCCACGTTGCCAAACATAACTTCACCATATACTTAAAAAAATCTGCCCCGTATGTGTGGTTTGCTGTGCCTTAAAATACTCCTGCAGGCACCACCAATATGGACACGACCAAGAAATCCATCAGAAAATAATTTATTTGTGGTTGAAAGGGTGACATTTTTAAAGTTAACACACAAACAGCTGAAAACCTGATACAGCACTCAGGCTTTAAGGCATTTAACCCAAACAACTAGAAATAATACAACCGCATGACAAACAGAGGTAGGATGAGTGTATGGAGCTAAAACTGGACTAGAGGCCTCAAACAGCTATTTTTCTGAAGGTGACCTCAGGCTTAAGTGCAAATCTGGACTCGTCTATGTGGAACTGAAACATGCTCGAACACTTTACAATACAGCCTGCGTTTACTGGTGTTTGAATGGAGGTACAAAGGAAAAGAACCGCTGGAGCATAAACACGGGTGTGAAATGAAGACTCCAGCTCCAAATTTTCCTCATGTACACTTGACAAACATGCACTAAACTGCACCGAATCTTTAGTACTAACAGAGGGAGTAAATCACAAAATCCTTCCAAAGGTTCCTGTTATCCAAAGCCAGATGAAGGTTTCTTAACAATGTGTGAAAGCACAAACTACATCTGTTAAAGGTTTGTTGTTGATCATAAGCATAAAACAAGTTTTATAACCATATATTGTCTTTATTGATTTAAGGTTCCCTTTTCTCCCGCAGTAACAGCTGAAGCTATAAACTGCTTTACTGCAGGAATCATTTTTAAATTTCAGCAGTGAAGCATTTGCAGATCAGCACGCGTCTTGTACTTTTTATTTATTTGTAACTACAACCAATGAAAATGTGGGAGATAAATGTGGGTGATGAAAAGGTTTGCTGTCCCACATAAAATGAGACGACTGGTCGTCCCCGAACTCGCTCAAACCAACTGAAACACAAAACCACCTTAGCAGACATAATAAAAATTACATCAAGTATTTCTGTAAATACTGGCTACTAGGGCATATGCAACAACAGAATGTGTTAAAGTGTAATAATGGGAGAAAGTTTCCAGTTGCTTTAAAGTTTTATGGAAATGTGTTTTCTGCTGCAGTGGTGGAAAACATGCCGATCAGAAACAAAGTTACCTAAAACCCCATTTCTTTCCTCATCTTTATTTCGAACCAGGCAGTAAGAGCAGAAACAGTGAGGCACATCACAATGATGTTTATAACTGAAACTGCACAGTGTAACATTTTACCCTAAACTTCAGTTTTCTCCCTGCATTCCTCTAAAATGTCCAGCTGACATTTATGATCCAAACGCTTCCCTCTCAGCTGACCTTTCCCTGCACCTTCACACGACTCACCTGAAACGGCCTCACACTGGGCGACGTCTCATCTCATGCTGGATTTTCTATAGTATGAAACCAGGAGTCTAGTTCCCCACATGAAGTACAATATGCTGAAAGGTTATTATGGAATTTCTGCCCATTGATTCCAAAAACATGTCGCCTACTCCAGCTTTCAGCCTCAGTAGGAGCCTCTGAGTACTTTAGTACCTAATTGTGGGCTGTATTATAAACGAGTAGCAGTGACAGTTCTTTGAAATGCTGGTTCATCTGGGAGCGTCGGCTGCAGCAGAGTCGATGTCTTGGAGCAAATTGTCGGTCGTGTCTTCCTCACCTCCGACTGCCTCTGACACCATCTGAGTGGAAGAACAAAGATAAAGCACATTTACTGCTAGTTCAGATCATGTGTTTGTGTAAAGGGCCGACAACACAGTACAAAAGCTTCTTTTCAAAGGGTTCAGTGATTCTCTTAATCCCACTGAACATCTCACTTCATATTTTCTTTACACCACAGCTCTCAAAGTTTTGAGGACAGAGTGCAAAATCTAGAGCAACAGATTGAGGGGCACAGAGAAGAAATACAACATCAAATAAAATAACTAAAAACTAATAATTAATTAAAACTGAAATTAAAATTTAAGTGTTAGAAAAAAGGTTTTAGTTAAGAGGATTTAATTTAGTCCAGCTGAAAGTGCATTTGTGTTGATGGAAAATCTCATTGCCTCCACCGTATGCAGATAAGTTGAGCTTAGGCACGTAGTGACTGCACAAAGGCCTATTTTGTAGCACGAGAAACCCAGCTGCAGGTAAAGCCTGTAATGAGTCTGTTCCAAGGACTGGAATTGTTTTGCCTCTATATAGTTTATTCTTTAGTGAGATGGCAGCTGTAATTCTTGAATACATTTGCTCTCGGGAAACGTTAGAGGGTACTACTGAAACTGGAAAATTTGCTATTGGTGTTGTCCTGGACTGCTGCATCTTAGTATGTATAGTAAATGTTATGGTCTGTGGGCCACGTTGTGAACCACAGCTTTACAGACTGAATGTGACCAGCAGAGGTCTAATGGTCCCTGCAGACCAACATGTACATGTTGTGGCAGTCTATAGCCACTTGGGGGCAGTCACAAATATGTTTGTTTACTGCATGTTTGTTTATACGAAGTTCATTTTTTGTGGTGAATGCCCCCCCCCTTTTCTTAACTGAGGCAAGATTTTATGGATATATTTTTATTTTTTTAAGACTTTCTCTCTCCCTCTCTCTCTCTTTTGAAGAGAATACAGCTATGACACAACACATGCCCAAGAATACACCTGTAATCATGATTATTTGTTATTTGTATCCTTTGTATTTGTTCAAAGGTGTTCATAAATTAAGTCAAATCATGTCAATTAATAAAAATCTTAGCACAAGAACAGTGTTTTCCTTCAACACTGTTCACTCATATAAAGACGATGGACATAAAACAGGTTATTTTAATAAAGGAGACTGCATCCTCAATAAAAGCTCCTAAAGGTACGTCTGAGATAGAGAATAAATAAATAAATTAATTAATTAATAACATAAAATCAACCCTAACCTTTTTGAGTTTCATTCTTTTTTCCTGTGATCAACCTGAAAATGTTTTCAACACAGTACAGTTTGAATTGAGTGCATCAATGTTACCTGTCACAATAAGATATTCACGACGACAAAACCCCTGATTGAGAGTTAACCTGGTTGTTCATGATGGCGTCCACATCTCTCTCTGAGAGTTCCTGCCCTGAGGTGTCAAGGTCCTGGTCTGGGTCCTCGCCAGTCAGGATGTCCATCGGGGCCTCAGCTATGGCTCTGATGGTTTGGTCCTCCAGGGCCAGGGCTGTGTCAAACTGCAGAGGGGACGGAGGACCCTGCATACCGTCCCCTTCCACATCCAGGTCCTGCAAAACAGAGATGCCCAAAATCTTAACACCAACATTGCTATTGGACCCATCTTTGATGGTATATTTATAGAAATCCCTCCCTCCTTGTTTTTTTTTTTTTTTTAAGCTTGGCTTCATAGCCATTTGTTTCATTTGACTCAACCTGAGATCAATCTTAATGGATCTGAAAACAGAAGGATAACATAGAAGCTTATATGTCCCATTATATGCAGACAAACAGTGCCTATGTTGGTAGTAACCCACAAACGGCCCATTCTAAGTGAGGAAAAAGCCTGATTGGGCAAACCGTACCAACATTTGGTCCGTAAGGCTGCATTTAAGATGCTGCTTTACTGAATCATTGTAACCTGCTGCACATGCAACAGTCTGTCCACTTGCAGCCTCTGCCCCACTTGAGCCAGACTCCCTCTCCTTTAAAGGGTTAAAATCCAGAATATATAATTAAATATAATTAATATTTGAAATGTATATTTCAGGCTGAAGTAGTTTTATAAGAGTCATTAAAGTGGAAGAAATATTCCTATGTTCTCCCCGTGTTTGTGCGTGTTCCCTTTGGATTCCTCCCACAGCTCAAAGACATGCAGTTAGTGGGGTGATTCTTAATTGCCCATAGATACAGACAACCATTTGCTTATGTGGTAGCCCTGCAACAGACAGGTGACCTGTCCAGGATGTACCCTGCCTCTTGCCAAAATTTTAATTTTTTTGAGTGATCACACTTGTCAATTTGCACGTCATCAGTGACATTGTCACACAATTACATCCTTTTACGCTTGCCATTACGGGGTTACCAAACCCTGCAACATTCCCCGGAAAGATCAGTCGGCACTCAGAGAAGAGTACAGGTGTCATCACACAGACATGATAAAGAAAACATAATTGGGTAACTTCAATTGTTAAAATAACTTGCTCAAGTAAAAGCCTTTCGTCTGCTGCAATTTGTAACTTTCTGTAGCTTTTGTTGTTTGTACTTTTCTGCTCAGTAATGCATTTAAAATAATTGTGAAGACCAGCAACCTCAGGAAACAGGAAACCGACAAATACTCTACTCCAGGACACATAGTACAAAAAACAGAGGCCATGGTCAGCCATACTACAGCAGCATGACTCGGCACACTATCCCCTGCTGTGGTGGAAACTTTACTACAGCTTGTGGAAAAACTCATTCAGACTGATACTCAGCTTTCACAAGAGGAATTATGTGGAACGTGATATGTGTATTAGAGAGAAGAGGTTGGTAGGTGACTGTCATTTCTACGTACATCACTGAACTCGAGAGGGAGGTTCTCTGTGGGCTGAAGCTCTGCCGCACTCAGGTACATGTCTTTGCTCATAGGGGTGAACTCCTCCTGTGGCGGAGCCTCCTGCTCGGGCTGGTACATGGGCGGAGGCAGGGTGAGGTGCAGCGGGCAGCGGGGGTCGTCTGACTGACCCATGTGCACAGTACGATCACATGGAACATCTTTTAAACCTGGACACATTTTAAAAAGGACCTGGTTGCTGTCCTGGTAGATATCTGAGCACGTGGCTGTCAAGGTAAATTAGATGATCAAAAGGAGAAAAAAAAAAAAAAAAAGATAAGAAAAGAGAGAGAATACCAAAAAACTAATTAAAGGGGAAGAGTTGCAGAGAATTAATGCCAAGCTGCACTGATGCTTTTCTGGAGGCCCTCTGTTGTTCAACACTTGCACCCATTTCTAATTGGCTTTCAAATGTCACCCATCAGCATCCAGCATCTACAGTCGGCCCATTTTCCATTCTCTGACACCATTTCATTGAAAGTATATGGCAGTGAGACAACTGCCTTCAAAAATCACTGTTTGTATTCATCAGAATTTCTCAAATCTTGTGCCTGACTAAAAAAAAATATATATATATCTTAGAAATATTTAGAAAGCTTGATAAACCTCCTTGTTGCATTAAAGCGATGCCTTCATGGTTTTGTAGAGCATGTTAATGATAAAATTCTTATGTCTGGGCTCAGCTTAATCAAACTAAACTGGCTACTGGAAGAACGAAAATTCCTAATATTCAATAAAGGAAATATGTTATTCTCACACAGCGAGAACTACAATGCAAGACTGAAAAACATGAAAAGTTACGCTAGTCAAAGTAGGTTAAGAAAGATTTTTGTTCCTTCCAACTGAATTGATTAGCTCCTTTGTAATTCTGGGAAACAAATCAACAGACCACAGGAAGGTGTTTATCTAGGCTCCCGTTGAAACGAACAGCTACTACAAGCTGCTGGTCTTGATTGGGGCCAAGGGGAGGAGGGTGGAAATGAGAAACGTAACTGAAGAGTGTAGAAATCAGCAGAGAGCCAGAGCAGATCAGTCTACATCTGGCTCATTCATTCAACAGAACAGAGCTTTAAAACACACTCCATTTAAACTTAGTCAAAGCTTGCCTTTGTCTCATCAAACCTTTCCTGATGCATTATGAGGAGCCGAATGAGATCAGCCTAGTGTTAATGTCTAGCACAGAAGCAATACGAGCAGAAATTAAGCAAAGAAAGTCTCATTTCATGACACGTCTTCAAACACAGCTCCTCTTTTCACTGTGGAGCATCTCTGCACTCAACTCTTTATCTCTGGTAACCGTTCTTGAATGAAGCCACAAAGCCGCTCCAAGCTGTTAAGAGAATATTACACTAGCTAGCATTACCCAATACACCCTTTGGCATTAAATTTTGTATCTGAGTAGTTACTAGTATAACAACAATAGCAACAGCTTATTTCACAAATCATATAAAATTGTGTGTCACAATGTTTGCCCTGTTAAATTTGGCTGTGCATCATTTAACATGATCTTATATTAATGTATACTGTTCACTTGATTAATTGTGAGTAGGAAATGTGTACAGTTGGTACAGTCCCCCTCTCAATACACTATATATTTTACATTTAAACCCACCAATTGGCAATAGAGGGCAGTCTGTTCACCACGCTTAAACTGGTTTTGAAAAATTCATATCATACGTGATACTATGATGAGTATTCCACCCATCATCTTTCATTCAGTGATTATTTAGTCACACTATTAAAGCCATCAGAGGATACGTGAGACACAGTGTCGGGCCATAGGCAGGCAGGGATTGGTACATCGGGTTCCCTCCATGAAGGAGATGCATTTTTCACTCACTGTTCTTGTGTGTGGCTACAACAGAAATAACAAACAAACATTAGATAATTAAGTGAAACGTAATCATAAACAGTTGACGGTTTTTAATTATCCCTCTATGACACGACTACCAGAGAATATAAGTAAAGAAAATGTACAGATTTCTTTAAACTCAGTATTAATTCAAGTTAGCACCTGAGGGCCTCCTTCTGTCACAGCCTGCCTCCTTTCCCTCAGCTGCCGGTGCAGCAGGGCCTCCACCCCGTACCGGCGGCGGTATCGACGCAGAGCTTTAAGCTTCTTCAGGTTCTCCCTCTCCTTCATGGAAAGACCTTCAGGCCCTGTCAGGAGGCTGGTACCTGTCATCAACATTAAAAGGTTTGTGTCACTCAGAATTAAGAGGAGTGAGCAGTAAAAGCATAAATTTGTCCTATGATTACCTATAGCTTCATGCTCCATTTTGCGGTTGTGCAGGTATCTGCGCTTCTTCTCTTTCAGCAGGTGCTGCAGGCGTTTGAACTGATCGATATAGAGGGACTGGAGTCTGATAAGTTTTTCTCGAGTGATTAGCGCCACTTCTTCTGCAGTGTACACTCCTGCGTGTCTGCCAACACATAGCATTGAAAATCTAACTTCCATTGAGTTTCAAAACATTAAACTACTCAGTGTGTAACAACTTAAGACTAAGATAAGTAATTTTTAAATTAACATACAACATTGTGTTGTGCCATTGGATGATGAGCTCAGGTATTAAGTCAGAGGTATTAAGTTATTAAGTCAGAGTGATCACTAACAGCTTGTCAATAAACATGATTCGTGCCTTTGTAGGTTTGCATATTAACTACTTACTCTTTTTTTTTTTTTAATTTTCTGTCATTTTTTTTTAGCAAAAAGAAGAACGAAAAAAGCAAAAGCAAATCAAACTCTGTTCAGAATTTTTATGTTATATCAATGATAACCAACTAATTTAATCATCATTTATATAGGGTTGTCAAATATTTGGCCGGGGGGGCAGAACTTGCCCCTTACTAGGTGTGTGAAAATTGTAGAAAATTCAAAATTTTCAACAAATAACACTTTGAACCCACGAGACATTTATTCATTTCGATTCGACAGGGATGACTTATTTAATTGTAATTATGATTCAAAAACAAAGCATGAAATTGATGTGCTGCACAATAATTGTTGCCAGTTACCAACCCTTGTCCATAGTTGTGCTTTGAAGTAAACAAAAATGAGCTTGACGCCCCAGTTTAAAAGATACCAATTCAAGGCTTTCGATCATTACAAAATGGGATGTATATCTATGCCGTGTATACTTTACTTCACTTCATATTGCCTGAAGTGAAATCTTAAACTCGTGCTTTACTTCAAGCTGCCACGACCTGTTCTTACGCATGTCCAATACCAGAAGCCTGGGAAACATCTTTAAAATAAAAGGCTACAAAGCACTCCATATTTTCTTAAAGGGATTACACTTTTAACTCTGTAGCTCACATTCCAGTGAAACTGCTTTTTAATTCAGATAAGAGCTAAGGCTACGTATACACTAATCCCCATAAATTGAAAAACGCGTTTTCAACTAAAAATGCTGTGCGTCCACACCATCATTTTCATCCACACTGAAAACGCTACGTTCCTATACTGCACATGCGTGAAAAGTAAGACAATTGAGGTGCGTCATTTCCGTCTGCCATTTATTTATTTTCCGACTCTTTGAAAAGTCGCAGCAAAATGTCGAGGAAAGGTGTCGGGTTTTATCTGGTGCTATCTGAAGCATGTACAGACTGATATTAATCTTTAATAGGGCTGGCAAAATTGAGAGCTAACAAAACAACTGCTGCACAATGTCGTCCGCCATCTTAGTTGAACTGGTCACATGACTGCATCAGATGACTAAAATGAGTCACTGTTTTCGAAATCCTCCATTTTCGCTGTCCACACTGCAATGCGAATACGGTGTTTTCAAATTTATCCACTTTGGAGAGTGTTTTCAAAGCAAAAATGCCGTCTCAGTGTGGACGGAAGGCCAAAACGGAGAGAAAAAGACGCATTTTCAAGCGAAAACGTATAAGTGTGGACATGGCCTAAGCCTTCTATCTTGAACTACAGATTCTTATTCAAACTACATAACTACACAATGTGAGTTGAGAAGAAAATCTTAAGAGCTTACTTCAGAGGATCCTCGTGATCACTATCGATGCTGTCAGCCTCGCTGTCTGGGTCTCCTCTCCATGTCTGGTCCAATACCAACGGCCCCTGCTCGTCCTCACTCAGACTGTCCTCATCTAGCAAGAGGGAGGAATTAGTGGTATTTTTATCTGACACTTTAGGTCATGTTTAACATCACCCACACAAACGTGTGCGTTTAAGAGTCCTCTGACACGCTTAACATCATTGATGCTAGTTATTTCTCTTGCTACAATTTAAATACAACTTGTCTGGTAATAGGCACTGCTAAAAATGATACATTTTCATAGATAATGTTCATTACTTTTTCTTGACATTTAGCTATGACGGGAATTAAATGACAAGGAAAAAAAAAATCTAACAAAACAAAATAACTCTTTCACTGTGACCATTACAGACGTTTGCAAAGAGATGGATGTCCTTAGTTTGAACTTAGTGTATTCGTACAACAGGAAATAAATCAGCATTTTACAACATTTAAAGAACAACTAATGAGCTATAAACTTTTTTAATCTTTCCACAAGTGTACCAAATAACCCAACCAATAAAACTAATAAAACAACAAACAGTCTGTACAACTACATCAGCTTAACCCACATGCACCCAAATTACTATTTCCAAGTCAAAAAGTGGCCATTACCTAGAATGCGACTGGCTTCAGAGCGTCCTCCATCAAGGCTGTGTGACTCTGCTCGGCTGTACCCACTAAGTTGAGACAGCAGGGCCTCTGGTGACGGACCAGAAGACGCCTTTCTCATTTGAGCTCGAAGAGCCATGGCATTCCTGCGAGCGTGCTCTGCACAGAAGGTCACTCTACAGAACAGACATTCAAATTGAAATTAGGAGGCTGCGTGGTACTGATGAGTTTATTTACATTCCCCCTTCTCTTGGGACTAAGTTCCCATTAATGAGATTCACAGCAGATAATGATGAGATTTAATTTCTTCTTAACGATTGTTAATGGCTGATTTGGACCTTCCACCCACCCGTCTTTCCTCTCTGCCTTTGGTGCGGCATTGGGACACCGCTTCCCGTTCTTGGCAGAGACGTAGCTGCACTGTTTGTAAGGCGCATTCTTGTCCTCCAAGATGTGTTTGATGCAGAAGTCCAAGCCTTCAAGTCGTGGCTGAGAGCAGGGCCGCTGGGTGAAGGAGCAAGCCTGTGGCTCCTGAGGTCGGGGTGTCTGGGTCACCCGGTTCCGACTTGAGGGCAAAACGTGGATTCGTATCCTGTTCATTTCAAGCCTGCGTGTAAATTTAATAACAAAAATAAATACATTTTTCCTGTTCACACCAAATGTTTGTATGGCTGCATGCATGAATAACTGCAAGAATACCTATAAAAACATTTGTTTGAATGTTGGAATAATGTTGGTATGTATTTTTATTCAAACTACTATTTTTGGTGACCAACAGGCTGGTATTTCAGAAACTGCTGATCTAGAGATCAAAGATGGATCACACAGATCCAACTCTAGGGTTTATAGAGAACAGTATGAAAAAGAGAAAATGTCCAGTGAGCAGCAACATGTCAATAAAAAAAAATTAGAAGAGGATGGCTAGACTGCACTGAGCCGATAGGAAGGCAACAGAAACTCAGATAACCCCTTGTTTAATCAAGGTATGCAGAAGACCACAGCATGTCAAATCTTAAACCAGATGGGCTACAGCAGCAGAAGACTGGATGATGATACTCCTGTAAGCTAAAGCAAGCAGGAGGGGATTGGAAAAGCAATGTCTGGTCAATTTAATATATATTGAAAGGCCAGGATCTGATGTAAACAACATGAAGCTCCATCCTATGGTGTATCACCAGTTCAGGCTGGTGGTGGCGGTGTAATGGTCGTTCTACGCACACTTTGTTAAAATCCCACAGCATACCCGATTCTGACAATGTTCAACCCTTTATGACCAGAACACTCATGATGGCGGCTTCCAGCAGGATAACATACCGTGTCAGAAAGCTTTAAACTGGGTTTCTGAACAATTACACTGTACTTAAATGGCCAGGATAGATACTCGTGGTTTTTCGCCTTTTGATCCCAAATTTAACCAAAATAGAAAAAAAATATATAGAAAATATGCACATAAGGTGTCATAGACCGAATCACTATGAGTACTTAAATTTAAATGAAGCTGTATAAAAATAAAACAATGTTTTCATGTTATTGGTTTACTGACGTTTAATTGGGCGATGTCAGTTGGTCGTTATTAACTTGAGTAAAAGCTTATAAATATTACGCATACGACCTAAAGGCAATTGTAATAAGTAATAAAGAGTAATAAAGGCCGCATTAATGTAGGAGAGAACGGCTTTTTCTTTTAATTCAGATATAAATCGAGGAGACAAACTCCTCTCTGCGTTAATGGATAAACTCTAACCGGGCGCCACACCGAGCTTCAGCCCGCCTCTCCTTACTGCGTCACTTTAACAGTTAAAACGGCAGTCGCCATCTTTGATCAATCGCTGCTAACGGCAGCTAAATGCTAATTTTCTCATTTTGCAGCGAGGATAGCAGGTCGGTGCCAAAAAACTGCCGTATTCTTCCATAACGCCAACGTGATTGTATGCCAGAACATGAACATATCGCTAATTTCTATTTGCGGCCGCCTACCTTTGTCTCGGACATCCGAGCTAGCGTGGGCTCCCGAAGAACACTGTTACGTCGATTTTCCTGCATTCCCTGTTAACTGCCACAGCCGCCGCTTACAATAAGTAACCCCGCCCACCTAAAGATCCGATTAGCCAGTGCGCCGGAGTGAGGTAGCCCATTGGCCTATCCAGTTGCCATTCAAAGTGTCATCCACCCAATGCATTTACACTTTTATCATAGAGCAGGGTCTCGAACTCTTTAGAGCACAACTTGACCTCAAGAGGGCTACACTTGTAATACCACTGGATAATATCCCATATCTTTTAAAAATAGAAGAAAAGAAAAGTATATTTCGAAAACATTCAAATGTAAAACTTTAACACACCATGCATTTACAAAATGTTGATATATCAAGTAGAGTAAGTGCAATTTCATCAGTTGCTCTACAATGCCTGTATTACCCCTCAAACATAATTTTTTGCGAAATATAATGGGTAAAACTGGATTTTCTTTCAGGGCAGATCAAGCTCCTAGACCACATTTGACATCGCTGGCATAGATTAACATTAACAATATTTTTGCAGAGTTTGATGTTCACCTATAAAATGCAATGTTATTGATGAGCCAAAAAGAAGCACTTTCTTAAAATATTTTTATTGACTTTGAGAATAAAGCAACCACATTATATCAAAAAAAGAACAGTGTTCACATATTTTAAACTGGAAAAAAAAATCTCAAAACTTTTTCTTTTTCAGACCTGAGTGTCGCTGAAAACACCAAGACATGAAAACACATGAAATTTATTGTAGCTATATGATTTTTGCATTGTTAGGTTGCATGAGTGTCGTCCGTTTTTTCTTACATATGGGTTTTAATATGAAATGTGTCCTTTTTGTGGCTTGTTCACAACAAAATGGTAATACTTAAAATGGAAGCTTTGCCCAGATTAAACAAAATGTTTCAAAAACAGTGGCAATTTCACACCAGAAAATCTATTAGTCTAACCATTATACACGTAACACTTTGTCAATTGCATTGTAGGCAAACCTACTGAGATAAATATTCAGTGCATTTACTGTTTCCCTGTTACAACCAAAAATAATAAAACCTCTGCTGCATGAGCAAGAAGCTTCTCTTTTCAAGCACATTTTCAAATATATGAAGGGGGTAAAATATACAGCTGGACGGCTGATTTGCTGTGCTACATTACTGTAAAATAAGAGCACTAATCCTAAACAATTAAAAGTTTTATGAATAGGCAATAACCTGCTTATCTTGCCAACAAAATCTGGGTATTGGCCTTCATGCTCAAGAAGTGGAGGTATATAAATAACCAGCTGGTCACATATGATTCTGTACAACCACAGAAAACATGCAAACATGTTTTTATGATGAATGATGGCATGTGGGCAGATAATAAAACAAACCAACGTTAAATATCCACCAATTTAGTTTAGAGGAATGCAATCGAAAGACAAGTTTAACATGATTAAATCAGACCAGAGTGAAGTGACAGCTACACTAGGGTTTACACTTTTAAAACATCCCCACAATTAGATATAAACAGATGAGCTATGAACTTTTATACGGTGTTAAAACTCTGTATACTGTGCTTAATAGGGTCTAGCAAATCTGGGAAAACGTTTTTCCTGACATAATTTCTTGTCTTCTGAAAATTATACAATTCCATATATGATGCTTATTTCTTTGTCTTTGCATTTACCTGTGATCACCCTAAAAAAAATGAACTCCTGAGGAAACACAATAAGGAAAGAGAAATAGTCTAGACAGATGCTCTTTTTGTTGGCATTTCCTTCATTGTGACCAAAGCGCACAGATGTTTCAACCGTTTGTGAACAGATGAATGTTCTTGCTATGAACTTAGTGTATCCATTCAAGAACCAAATATGAATATTTTACAACCATTTAAAACAATGACTGCAAGACATAAAAACTTAAAGTGAAAAGTATAAGCTTTTCCTAATTTACATCCTTTTTTTTTTTTGCAAATTTGCAAATATAAAGGTTCCAATGTTTGTTTTAAACATTTTTTTTTTACATTTTTTTTTCCTCAAATCACCAAATAGCACAGCAAATATAACATATACATAAGGGATGAAGCCATTTTTATGGCTCACAAAAAAATAAAAAAGGAAAAAATAAAATAAAGTAAAAAATATATCGAAAAGATGGCTTTGGAGACATGCACTCTAATTAGGCTAATTAGGCTGTACAGTCTTAAAGAAATGACCATCTGTTCCAAAAGAACAGAGGTTTAACCCTACAAAAAGGTAGAAAAAGGGGACCTTTTTTCTTTTTTAAAATCATTTGATCAATAAATAACACCCTATAAAAACATTATAAAAAGAATCATTTAGAAGACCAACCAGGTATGTCATGGAAATTTTTCCAAACACATTGACATCCTCTAATTCCCGTCTTCTTGTCACATATCATTTGAATTTTTCAAAAAGAAAAAACAAAACACTATCTACACTTTCCCATAATTCTTTTTGTCTCACATTTTGCAAGTCCCATTATTGCCCCACGAGTACGCCATAAAATCCTTTGTTACCCCCAGTACATTTCTCTGCTGTCACACTGAAGACTATAAAATGTTGGGTGGCTGGAAAATATCATACAACACTTTATGTAACAAGATGATCAAGATGTCAAGTAAAATGTACATAATGTGGTTTCCTGATTAGAAACTTATTTGGGCAAAGGCGGCAGTGGGGGAGGCGGCTCCGTGGGCAGGGGAGGGGGCCTAGGGTTGTTTCCTCTGGAGCTGCTCGAGTACCGATAATCACCATACTGAGATCTGTAGTCAAACATAGACTGCTGGGACGGCTGCACACCCTGTGCACTCAGCAGTGAGTTTAGCATCTCAAAAGTGTCCTGGTACTCGTTGGACTGGGCTCCGCCAGCTGCACTGTGACCATTAGTGTCAGTTTTGTCGCTTTTGGAATGCGAATAGCTTCCTTGGTGGTGGGGGAGGCCCAGAGATGGAAGAATGTCAGAACCATGCCCCAAAATTTGTCCGGAGGAGGAAGACAGGGGAGGTAACTGGTAGGGATTCCTAGACTTGCTCACTTTGGAGGGTGGGTGAGATCCCGCTGAAGGATCCTGGGAGTGTGTCCTCTTGCGTGAGGCAGAGGAGGATGAGGACGAGGATGAGGAGCTTGTTCTAGAGGAGTCACTTGGTACTTTTTTGCTGCTTCCCAGCGTGCCGCTGGAACTTGATGAATGTTTGTGTGAAGAAGAAAGTGAGGCACTACTGGAAGAGGAATGGTGGTGGTGAGAGTGATGATAATGGTGGTGGTGGTTAGAACGCTCCCTGTGCTTGTCCCTGCTTTTGCCATCCTCTCCTGAAGTCCCCCTCTGCTTGTCAGGCACTCGGATTTTGACTTTGATGTCTGGATCCTGGCCTCGACCACTGCTGCTATGTCCACTGCTTCCTCCTGATCCTCCAGCAACTGGGAAGCGCATTTTTAGAGAATCATGCCTCTCCTTCTCCAAGGGGATTTTAAGAATAATGGGCGATGGGTTGGACATGTCAGAGGAAGCGCTGGGTGGATGATGGTGATGCTGCTGCTTCTCCTTCCTCTGTTGCTGGCCAATGAGGGCCTGAGCTGCATTGGCATAATCTCTCTTTACGCTGGCCTCCATGTTCTCCAACTTTCTCTTTTGGGCAGCCAGGACGTCAGCATTCTTGGCACGGTACTCACTCAGCGACACCTTAGCTGGGGCGTGGACCTCATGGTTAGGCTGCTGCTGTGGTTGCTGTGACTGCTGCTCAGATCCACCTTGACCTTTTCCACTCCAAGTCTGAGCACTGCCAGAAGCATTCGTGTCCTTGTCGCCCACTGATGAGGAAGAGGAGGCAGAAGGTGGAGCAGAGAGGCTCATCAGGCCTGCCACAGTACTCTCTGATGAAGCCATGGAAATCATGCTGATCATGGTGTCCCTCTGGTCACCCTCCTCCTGGACTTTTGGCTTGGCTTTTGGTGTCTGTCCGCCAGCCTGGAAGAAGAAAAAAGTCAGTCAATGTCCACATTGAATTGGGAATTTTTAATAACAAAAAGGAGCAGCTAAATTTGTGTTGTACCTTCCAGTTGCGAATTCGCTTCAGTCGGCTGGGTGTTTTCTCCAGGATTTGCAGGAACTCGTGTGTAAGTTCTGGAAGTGGGGAAAAAAAAAAAAAAAAAAGTCAAATCAGCCCTTTAATTATCTAAACATTTTTTTCTTAAAGAGCATTTATTGCACATACCGTCCAGCAGCTCAAGGGTAACTGTAGGGTCGACATACTCCCACCAGTGTTTGCCATCTGTAGACACGGGGATCTCCCAGTTGGACCATTTGCAGGCAAGGTGGATGCACACACAGGCTACAACAGGTGGACTATACTGCAGGCAGAACGTTGTCAAGTGCAGGCTATATGGCATGATACGTCCAAGAAAAAAAGCAAACAGGGAAAGAGAAAACAGAAAATCAGTGTGTTGAGCTTTAACAAACCACACACAAACTTTGGTGAAAACCTAGCATTCACATAAGAAAGACTAAACCCTGTGTGTGTGTGTGTGTGTGTGTGTGTGTGTGTGTGTGTGTGTGTGCGTGCGTGTGTAAGAGAGACAGAGAGAGAGAGAACTATGGGTGAACTCTGAGCATACCTGTTGGTGGCCATAAAGTATGATGTTTGGGCCAAATCCTTGCTTGCTGGAACAACAGCAGAACAAAGAGAGAAAAAATTTATAGACACAGCAAAAACCTGAAGATAAAATTGAGCAAAACCAAAAAAATGATGCTCACCCCTGACAAGCTGAGTGCATTTGACAACATGTGTATGAGGATGATCGATGGTGATTTCAAAAGCTGTAATAGAAAGAGAAGAAAATGTAGGTAGACATTAATAAAAGAAATGCAAAATCAATTTATACTTATAATCCATATGGAATACAAATCCACTTCCCACTGGCAAAGATAACATTAACAAAGCCGCTGAAAACCAGAAAATTAGCATCGTGTTAAAAATCAAGTGGTGGGGAGTCAGAGTTGAGTGGAGTGTCACTTTTCATGGGAAAACATCCTGGACAACATGAAAATGTCAACACCTGAATATGAAAAAAAAATTAATGGCATGTAAGAAGGGGAAAAAAGTTGTTTTGAGGCTCCCTTTTAAATGTCTTAAAAATACACAGGTGAAAAAGGTAAAATGTCAAAAGTTAGGGCTGACAAAAATGAAAAGGCTGAAACAGGAAATGTAAAAGTGGGTGCTTCAGTTGTGAAGCATAAATATCACTTCCAGTGCTGCTTACTGCAAACTGTGAATTGAAGTAAAACATGTTAACTATTCTTGTTCTCTGGGGGGGGGGAATTCAAGGGACCCAGTTCTTCCTTCCAAACTTACCCAAGGTCTGGAGAATTATGCTCTCAAGAATGACCAGGTCTTGGGCTTGTTGCAGGTAGGCCTGAGGTTGAGAGGACAGGCACGTTACTCACTGGGAGGCCGCCAATTGTTGAAAAACAAGAGCAACTGTACACGTTATGTGGCTGAGAATTTCTGATCATTTGTCTGAAAGGCTTTCTGGCATACATGTTTGTTGAAGAAGCCTCAGATATAAGTGATGAAAAGTGAAAGCTACATAGCAAGTACAGATGCTCGAGTTTTACAACTGCTAGACATCACATTGCCTGCATGACTGAAAACCTACACAGGCTAAGGTGTATTTTGCCTTTTACTCTCTCAACCCATGTAATCAAGCAGCCTTAACAGCTCAGAACAAATACGTGACAGAGTAAATGTTCTCAGATTACATGCAAGAAGATTGCCATTTGCCTTATTGTAAGAATTTTTTTTTCTGCTTCAAAAAACTCCCTCGGACAATTGCAGTACAATACTTACATCACTGCGAACATCAGGTGAAGGCTCCTGAGGATTGAGGCAGGCATGGGCCACCTTGATGACATGCTCCAGCTTTCGAGGCTGCTCCTCTACCTTTGCTGCCAGGAACAGAGCAGCGGGTGCGATGACCTGGAAAGGGGCAGTGGAGATTTAAAAAGTTGATTCACATTAAGTACAATCATTTCCATGATTCAAGCAAGAAAAGCATTACTTACATTTCTGTGAAATCTAGTGAAGGACTGGATCATGTAGAAGCGATGCATGTACACAATGGCTGTATTAATTGTAAGTTGAGAGCTGATACATGGCAGTTAAGGAAAAAAGGTAAACAGTGGGAGCAAATTACATAACATCTGTAATGACTGCATACTTTGAAAATGGGCTGGAATCGTCGGTATACGTGTGAAATAAAATAATTATAAAATAGTTATAAGGATAACTATAGGTTTAATATTGCTAATTAGGTATAAAAAATAATGTAGGTAAGCCTGTTATCGTATCAGCCACAGAATAACAAAGTTAAACAACACTTTAGCCACAGGCTAGCTGGGATAAGACTCTTGATAACACACAAAGCGATGTTTTCTAAAACTAACACATCTAAAACACTTTTTCTGAAACATCCTACATTACTGTATTTCTAAAGGTGTCCCACTGTCCTTCTAATTTGCGTTTATTCGTTGATATTTACCAGTGGTGAAGCTAACGCTTAACATGCTAACGTCCTGGAGGCCGCCGACTACACAGGCCTCTGCGGCCCAAGGGTTAGCCCACTACGCCGCTATCGTGTAACACTTGTAAGCTCACATACACCTCGTAAAACCAAATTCCACAGCGTTAAACAGACGTGGAAGACAAAAACAAACGTGAAACCGTCGAACAAAAGACAACAACAACCTAACAAACACCAGCCACACTCCTTCTCCTAGCCGGCTCGGGAGAGAAGCTAAAGTTAGAGAGCTAACAAGAGCTCACGACAAAAGGATACACATTGAGCCGCTGTCCCATGTCCTGGAGCAGGTTCGCCGCCTGTTGTCTGTACGAGAGCTCCTTGTCGGGATCAAGTCCAGCTCGCCGAGATGGGCTGTTGTCGATCTGCTGCCGGGTGAAGTACCATTTGTTGTTACTGCTTGCGGGGAGAGAGCGAAACGAAGCCGCCATCACTGAGAAGGACGAGAGTTTAAAATTTCTGCGCGTCACAGGAACACACGTCACGCCGGGCGGCGACGTCAGCGCGCCTCCAGCGACGGTCCAGCAGAGGTCTCCAAAGCGCAGAGGGGTCTCAAAACTTAACTTAAAGTACTTAAAGTCTCATACAATAACGATCTCTCCTGTTATAACACTGTAATAGCCAAAAGCGAAACCTCCGGTAAGCTAGCTACAGCCTCTGTGCTCCATACACCGCACAGCCCCAGAGGTGAATCTCCTTGTCCTGCATCAGTATACGCCCACTTTTCTTCCTAGGGTACTGACTATAAGTGCTCATACCTTTACTCATGGTGCTACCTTACCACAAGCCCCTTCCCAAACCCCGCCCCCTAGCTGTAAACTTCAAGTAGGATTCGGAATGGAATCTAATAACAATGCTATTACTTAAAAAAAAAAAAAAACTATTGCGAAACACAGTCTAAATCAAAATTTTAAAAGTGCTGCATTAATAAACTTGCTATTATCATTGATTTCACAAAACCAGTGCATTAGGCACCTAGGCCCGCCCCCATGGGTGAGAAGTTTAAGCCCACCATCTGGCACATAAGAGGAGAAGACAAGTTGCAACAAATAGCTGAAGTAGGAAGTCGAATATTAAAGTTCTCAGTAAGAATCTTCAACTGAAACTTTAAAGTCAGAGATCCCCCACCAGCCCCATCCTACCAGTCCAAGACTGGCAGTGTACATAAAGAGTAGTAAAACTGTAAAACCTTTAATCTGTACAGTACAGCATTGACTAGGCTCTATCCTTCAGTGTGTTGCAACTATATTATCTATGCCTTGCTAAGCAGTAAAAGAAATCAGGTTTATCCTTGGTTTTCAGACTTTAATAAAAAGTAAAATGCCCAACTCTGGAGTGACGTTACTCCCAGTTTTGACCTTTGACTTCCAAGCCATATGGGACACAGCAAGTCATTTACTGCTTTTGAACTTGCTTAACAAACAAGACCAGTGCATTGGTAGGCTTGATGTCTTGATGCATGGTTGGTCATCAAGGTAATGCCAAAAAGTTGATTCTGAAAATAAATCCTGACGAACAGAATGAACTTACTAGGATTTCCCTACCTGCATAATTGAGCATGCACTAAGACATTTTAACTCACACTGGCAAGGACTCCCACTCAAATTGGTCCCCAAGTTTTGAAACATCTGTCCTGACCAGAGTGTACTATACTGGCAAAGTTCTCTGTTATCAAACTTATAATTGTAATTGAACTCAAATCTACAGACATGCTATCCCAGTTTCTCCTGGAAGACTCCACACAGCACATCATTTCACCCCAGTACAGGAGAATTTTAAGGCCAATACTGCAGGACATGTGGCGACAAAATCCTTAAGGCCCAGTCAAGCAGGCCTGGAGAATAATAAAACACCCTCTGCCAATTACCAGTTGTTAGGGATGAATGTGTATTCCCCAGCACGTACTATTGAATTTTAGTTGGAGGCCACGAGGAGGGGAGTGCATCGGGGGGTGTCATCAACCAGTCTCCAGGCTTGTGTGTCTGGCTTTTGAAAACATGCTAATGCTGGGCAATAAATGGTGGCCAGTTATATGATTAGCCACGGTCACTTAGAGAGCTACATTCCCTTCCATTTTCCCTCATATGCCTCTTTGGTCAGCCTCTAATATCACAGTCTTAGTCTATCTGTCCATAACCAAATAGTGCTATGTTGGAAAGGTCTATGTTAACACTAACCTCGTCCCGACAGCCATGCTGTCCCAGATTTTTTTTCTGGGATTTTCCCTTCAGCACTAAAGATTTCTGCAGTACAAAAATCCGTGTACATGAGATGATGCTGTAGGAGGAATAACAATCTAGTTAATCACCTGACTTGATTAACACTTGACATGATCAAGGCAAATGATCAAAGAGGTTAATCATCTTCCTTGATTAATATCATTATCTACCCTAATGGATGATGAGTGAAACTTCTCCTGAATAGGTGCTCAAAAGCTAAACAATACCATATCAGTCCTCCTCAATTTAATCAGTTTGCACAACAAAGCAATGATCGTAATGTTTCAGGAACTGGGTAACCCCTTCTCAGATGAGAGCACCAGTCATGTTCAGCATGACACAAAGGACGTCGTGGGTGAAAGTCTCAAGATTGTTAAAGTATCAGGGTAGTTACGATACTCAGTATTAGTTGGCTTGAAAAACAGACTAGTTTTCAAAAAATTGAACATAATAATAAATAAGTTTTTTCAAAAAGTCACCCACAAGACAGTCAAGTCTTTTCAAGCGAACTCTGAGTTATTTATCAGAATATGCATTTTTGTTTTATCTAGAAATTAAGATATGGATGCATTAGTAACCTTAAGGCATGAAATGATGCCTCACTTGATCTCTGTTAAATGATTGCCTCTTTAGCTCATCAAACCCCTACAGTTATGTAAAGAATCAACATGAGATATGAGGCTTCTTAGCTAGATGCCCTTCAGTGTGGAGGAGTAGCAGCTCTACTTTTCATCTTATCTCTATGAATCCAGACACTTTATAAGGAAGCTCATTTCTGCCACTTGTATCACTAATCTTTCAGTCACTAACCAACAACAAGTGTTCTAGACATTGCAGCCAATTTACAGAAAAGGAAGGCTGTTGCTGTATCTGACACTACCTTATGATTTGAAGGCAGTGGTAAACACACAGCATGGGGAACTTGGAAAGCCTTCCTCAAGGTTATATAAACATTCCTGTCTTTTTCAGAACTGGTGGTATCACAGACGACACCATTCACCAAATCAAAAGATTTTTGGTACTTCTTTCTGAGAGGAAAAGGAAAAGGACAGCACACGTGTTAACTAGGTTATAAAGTTTGGTTTGTCGTACACTAACACTGTTGTAAGAGCTGCTAATTGAACATTTGCAGTCACTAAATTGTAGCTAAACAGAACAATATGAGTAGTGATAGATCCATTCTGGACAACACTTAAAGAAGCATCCAAACTATACAAGGAACTGCTCAAATGCACCTTCCTGTCATGTCTGACAAATTTACAAATTAAAACACTCATAAATATTGTGTTTTACATCTGATTGCCTCAAGGCCTTATGACATCCTCCACACTATGCACTTGAACATATAAAAGTGATGAGCACCTCTTTCATTGAATTTTGAGTGTTTTAATCAACCTTGTTACATCTGTGGTGTTCCCAGTCAAAAGTGACTGCCATAGGAAATGAATGGGAATCCACCCCCCTTTGGCCTCTGACCCCCTGAACGACCCACTGAACTGAATTTGGTGGTGAAAAATGTTTCTTATGTTAATTTTAAGAGCTGTTAAAACTGACCGGTCAGTTCTGACTGGGAACACTAAAAAGCATAAATACTTGCAAATATTTTCCCTCCAGTATTGAAATTCACAATAATACATAAGTGGGCCATTGCAGTGATTTTCTATGACGACATATGTTGAGGTTGCATCGTTTTCTTTTGTTTACAAATCTGTAATGTGTTACTTGCTGCATTTAGCCTTATAACATTTACTGGTATTCATTAGATATTTAAACCATATAAACAAACACCACTGTAGAAACTACTGGATTTTACCTTAAAAAATACTCTCAAACAAGCACTTTCTGGCCTTGCAGAGGATCTGACTCTAACCTGTTGGATGTACCGAATAAGTCAAAATCCATTAACATGCATGTTAACCCAACCCTACCTGGGTTAGGTTAACAAGACCCGGTGGACTCTTATAAGATTATCATTAGTATCCATAATTACAGGGTTATTGCAATAACCTTGTAGTGCCATAGTAATGTTGAAATATTGTAAATGTGTGTTTTTTTAATGACAAACAAGCCATCTTGTTAGATGGCTACTGGAGTTTTGGTTAGAGCATGTGTATTATATTTAACTGAAAGAATGATAAAAATCTAATAAGCAAGATTTCACAGTTTTTGACACGTCTATTAAGATACAGTTTATGTGTTTACCTTAGCACATCGGCATCTGGAACAAGTCACAAGCAACACTTCACCTGGAAATGAGTGCCATAAATCAAGCAGCCTACTCCCCATCAAACACTGAGGAGACTGCATGCTCGCTGACTATACATTTGACAAATAGCCATATTCTGTATAACCCTCCTTTCGGACTCTTAGAAGGATCATAATTTACATTTGATTGTGATTGTTCCTGCTGTAAGTGTGTCTTTCTTCTTCTTCAGTCATCTGAGATCAGATTAGTTATTAAAGTCTCTCAGTTTATGTATTTCACTTGCATTTATTACCCATCACTATAACAGTGATATAAAGGTTAGACCAGCAATAGAGAAAAAGTGACCATTTATACTAGTAGTTATTTATATTCTACTTATATTTATACTATATAGCCTCTGATGGCTGATTATTGATCACAGGTGTCAAAGTAAATTATTAGGAATTTCAATAAAACAATAAAACAACTAACTGCAGTTGATGTTTCTTAAGTCATTGCAAACAGACAAATTTCTCAAAAAAATATCAGAGAAATGTCCAATAAACTGTGGGAGTCACTATGGAAGACCATTTAAAAGTGGGACTGCCTTTTCTAACACAAAAATTAGAAATCATTTTTGAAATTACATTAACTGTTAAAAATATATATATATATATGTGCGCGCATGCGTACATATGTTTTAAGGGGTCACATAACAATTTTATCGCACACCAATATTTTGGAGCACGTGGATACAAAAAGAAAAAGGTTTTATAAAAAGATCCCAAATTGATCCATTAAGTCATGTTGATCAGGTTCCATTACAGTGTGTTCAGTCAGTGGTGAAACATAAACGCTCCGTTTTTTTATTGAAAATTAAATCTGGTAATTTGGCCAATATTCTCAAGGATTTCACCTTAATATAAAAGTTGAAAAGGTCAATTTTAACATGTCAAAAACAAACCCCATATTTCCTGTTGAGAGGTCATCTGCAGCGTACCACTTTATTTTCTTTCTTTTTTCTTTTTTGTACCCACTTCTCTGCTAATATCCAGGCAGGGAATGCTGAGACCTCTTAATCCTTTTCATTTTTCTTTCATTTAGCTAGCAGGAGCTTTCACAGTGAAACAGATGTGCTTGGTGACAGACTGAAAAGCCATGCAGGTGTCAAATAATTGACGAGTACTAATGGTGAAAGCCGACTTCTGATTGTATTGTATTTGGGTGGTCGAGGCTGTCTCTGTCCCGCAGCAGTTTTTGCTGCATATCAATACAGAGTTGTTCAGACTGATCGCCCTCATTGTGTCATGAAACTTCAAGCGGGAGCGGCCTCTTTCTGTAGGTGTGAGGGGGGGTTTCAGTTTGTTAGGGCACATTAGCAGGAGTGATGAGGTGATCATCAGGAAGTTTAAAATACAGATAACTCTGAGTGGACATGATTTTTAACAGTGAGCACTCATTTACACAACAAAACTTATCACTGAACCGCAGGTATTAGACTGTTATTTAAATGTACTCACCGTGAAAATGCTGATTTTGTTAATGTTAACGTTGGTCTTGTTCGCTTTTTCTTCTCCTTTCGGTTTCTCGTCTGCAAACAGTTAGAAATGCAGCAGCAAAGCTTCTTGCTGGTTTTAGGGGTGAATCATTCCAATCACAGTTCTCTGTAGTGGCTTCCTGTATGTTTTATAATTGATTTTAGGATTTTTCCGACCACTTTTAAAACTTTTCTTGATTTGATTGCAACATACACAGCAGAAATGTTGCCCAAATGAGCCTTCAAGTTGTTAAAAAGTGTTGATTTTCTTCAAATCTTCTTTATCGCGGCTTATTGGTTTTCACTCATCTGGATTTTTGGTCATTCCTGTTACAACCGCTTTACTGCTTTTGTTTTTCAGACAGTGTTTGTGTTGTTATTTGAGATTTTACAGTGCAGCTAAAAACTCTAGAATGTGTTAATGCAGCAACATTTTATCAAAATGGGACAGAAATATTATTTCTTCATCCTCCATCAATTGTAAGCGAGATGTTTTAAACTGTTATCCCTATCATAACATTGTTTGATATTATGGAAAGAAAGAAAATAGGAAGGATCAAAGTGACCCAAACTTCACTGAAACCAAACTTTTAATGAGTAAAGAATTGATCCTTTGATAATTAAACCTCTCTGGAGCTGTTTTACATTAAAACCAGCTCAGAATGACTGTTTCATTTGAAAGATATCTACATAGTCTATTTTTAGACTGTAATATGACTAATAACTTAATGTTAGGTGAAAAAAATATTCCCTGTAAAGCACCAGCAGAATGTGCTTGATATAGGAAAGCAAAAATGTTAAAACAGGAAAAACTCAGAGACAAACTCAAATTGCTCTTGTAATTCTTACTTTAAAGGTTATGGTAAATTATTATTACTTGCATTTTATAGTGACCCAAAAACTCATTTTACTTTAGCAAAATTGAAATTAAATACTTTATATCGCCCGTGCGTTTAGCACTCAGACAAGGACTGTCGGCTGCATCCTATGACGTGTGTCAGGCACCCCCTTTGGTGAAGCTATCTGACTCCAATCCCTGTGCTTCATCAGTGCTCACCAGGGGGTAATTACACTCTCAAAGCTCTTTGTCATGTGAATCAATACTCCAGATACAGATTTGCCTTGTTCTGTTATCTCTGTGAAATATGTAGATAAACCTTACAATCATACAACTTCTAACTGGGGTCTCTAACTGGCCTGACTCTGGGTCAAAAATAACATTTCTTAATGTTCACACACTTGGAGAGAAATATGAACACACAACTCCAGCCATATTTAAAGATAATAAACAACTGAGCAAAATACAAACTACAATTCGACAGAATTTGTTCTTTAGTACTAAAATGGTCCACACTGATGATCAAACTCCAGTCACAACAGTGATGAGACGAGGACGCAGGTATCAAAAAATTGAAAACAATTTATTTTAAATCACAAAATGTTATAAAATGGACAGATAACTGAAGCAGTGTATCAGTGATGCCCCCACCACCCTCCAAAAAAACCAATCAGACTATCTGATCAATCAAAAGTACAGTTAAACACACAGTTAGAACAAATTACAGTCAGTAATCCTCCTTTTCCTACTTCTACTGTAAACTACTAGATGTTTTAATCGGTTATCACTTCCATAACAGGTTTCCTCATAACTGGAACAGTCTATAAAAACATGTTTATATAAAAAGCATCTTTTTTTTTCTTTCACTCATGGAAAACTTTACGCAACAGCTTCAGAACAAAACATACCAACCCCGTCGATGGTTTCATTTGTAAAATGATTTTATAGATTTCACTGAGCAGTTTATCTTGAGATTATATGACGAGTAATCAACCATCTTTTACTGTAAAGTAGCTGCTTGTTGCTGTATTTGCTTGATATACATTAGAAGAATGGGCTGTAAAGCAGTTGAAACGATGAGCAAAAATCTTAAAACTCAGAAACTTCTGCGTTGTTTACAAGCTCCTGTTTGCGCCCCTTCAATTTTGTCATTACAAAAAAAATCCAAAAATGTGCTTTTCAACTACTTTAAATGATACAGCTGCCCCATTTATAATTCTTATTTGCATTTAATTGTACTTTTGATTTTTTAACAAAGCCTATTCCGGTTCTCATCCTCAGGAATCTCTGATGTACAGTCACAAAAAACCCTTTAAAAAAAACAACAACAAAAAAACCCTACATCAAACTTTATTTACACTTTTCCAAATCTTTCCGCACGTTTCATCTTCTTTGCCTGCAGAGAACAAAAAGAAAGAAAACATTAATCGGCCTCTTTATTTCATTCACTGTGGTTAAATTACGTGGCATTGTGATGAAATATGAATCGCACAAAACTAAAATCGTACCTCGATGTCGTCTGCACCAACTGAGCCTGCGCTTGTTGGGACTCCAAACCGCTCCTTCCTCTTCTTAAGCTTCTCATCCTCCTCAATCTGAAAAAGTCAGTATAATATTAATGCTTTAGCTATACATTACTTTGTAATATATAGTATTATTTAATATTAGCACAGATTCTCAAGGAAAAGTAAACTAAAACTAAATAAAAGGGCAAACAATAAAGACAAGAAAAAAGAAAAAAAGAATCAGAACAACATTTAAAGGGGGTTAATAAATAAAGAAAAAACAAGTGCGCTGTTCGATATAATGATATATATTGGATGACGATATGGAAACGTCTATCGTTTCATATTACACTATCGTTTGTTTCGTGGTGTCACAAAATAAACTGTTTACAGCAATATTTTTCCATTGTTTTGATGGTCACTGTAGAATTTCTTAAAGTTCTCTCTTTCGCTTATATTTAATATAACCACACTACGGACGGACAAGCGACTGTTTTTATGCGTTGTCGTTAGCAACAACGATGGTAAAACCATCGCGTGGCTCCGCCGTCTGCTTGTTTATTTTCCACATAAACCTTTCACATTAAAGCTGAAGATCCTGTTGAGATTTTTCAAAATAAACTGAATCACGTGAAATATTATGCAAAGTGTTTACAGACAAGAAGCTAAAAAGAGCCGTCAGGTGCTAAAAAATAAAGCTTAGAACAGGCTTTTCCCGCAGCACGCCGTGTAATAAATACTCACAAGGAAAATTGCGGCCGTTTCAACTTATGTAACACTCGACTCCAGGTATACGACGCCCAGCTGAAAACACTTCACGCAAGTCGGGTTGCACCAGATTCACAGAATTTACAGAAAATGTAAAATTTTTGTGATATATATCGTTGTCAGGACGATAAATGTCTTATATCAGGATATGAGATTTTGGTCATATCGCAGAGCCCTAAGTACTATTCTAGAGTAACTTAAAACCTGCAAAGAGCAGTTTGTGTCCTTCAGTAATTACCTGATGATAACAGATTTATTCATCAGACTCTACAGCAGTTCGAGCATAACCTCAAATGTTAGGCTTTTAACAAAGAAGAAATTCCGGTGGGGGGGCTCCTCCGTGTGACAGAATCGAGTTGGTGTCAAAGTTAAGATTCAGTTTTTCATATAAAAAACGCAAACGAACTATGGAAAAAAAAAAAAAAAACATGCAAAAAAGAGGCATGAAAATTCAAGTACAAAAATATGATGATGATGATTTTTCTTCCAATTTTAAACAGATCATCTGCAAAATAAATACATAGAGCAAACTACAGGAAATTTAAATTCTTTATTTTGATTCATTGATTATTTTAATTTCAGGCTCTTTAATGTCCAGCATGAACCCGATCCATTAGTTTATATACCACACACAAAAAACACTCGAGCTCACCTTTTGAGAAATAGATGAGACGTTCATGCCAAATCTTTCTGCCCTCTTCTTTAGCTGATCGACATTCACCTTTAACAGAGACAAACACGATGATTCAGCGTCCTTTCTGAGTCAGATGGAGCGATAAAGAAATAAATGATCAGAAATATTAATTTTTCTTTGACACTTACCGCAGCTTTACTGTTTACAACAACACCTGTTTGGAAGACAGAAAGTAGAAAACTGAGAAAAACCATAATAAACACTGAAATACTAGTAAACTCTGAATATTGTTGTTAAGGGGTTGAATGCTGCTGATTACAACTGATTAAATCTATGTTTAGATATTTTATTTTAGCACCATTAACTATCAAATGAACAGGAACAAGGATGTTTTTTAAAACTTTTATTGGCTCACTTTAAATGAAAACTACTGCAGTAACAATTTCCCAGAAACAACTTATTTTCCATTTATTTTTAAATTAGTTACATACAGAAATACATTTAAAGAGGTAGTATTGTTCACCATATCTGCACTCAGCGCTCTCCACTGGCTACATATGAATATGAAATGATCAAAAAGTTCTAGGTAACATCTCATGGGGGAAAAAAATATCCCAAACAAAACATTACCTGATTGGCTGATCTCCAGTTGAACATCATCTTCTCAAACACGCCCACATGGCTTTCAGCATAACTGTTATTTTTAGATTGCACCATGGAAGTCCCTTTCTGACCAATTTAACTGCTCTGTGATTTAATCTCTCTTGTTCTGCATATTACTTGATATTTTTCACTTTTCATGCTGGTTCTGCACTACGAGTTCTTCAACCACTGTAACAGATCCAGTGCGTAGAGCAGAGGCACAAATCAAGTGGTCAGAATGAGACCTCCATAGAATTATTTCAAAATAAAAGCCACACTGAAAGCCATTTGGAGGTGTGAGAGAAGCTGACCTGAAGGAGATGATCTGCTCATTTAAATCAGGCAGGTACATGAAAAAACCCCACAATGTTACCGAAAATATTTTTTATATGATATGTTAATGTATTTTACATGAGCTATTACTAACACGTTGTGTTTAACGACACTTTTTGTAATTACCCTCTGCAGAATTTAACTAAGACTTTTATTACCAGGGGGCAGCGGTTCACCAGTGGGTGTGTTGAGATATTTTCTGATGCACGCCACTGATTTGACCTCTTTACACTTTATTTCAGGGACCTCAGTGCCTCAAGAGGCTTTTCCTTTACACAGGTTTCCATTTTTTATTTAATTAAAGGTGAGACAGACTCATTGCCCCATCTTGTGGTTTAAACTGGTACGACAGAACAGGCCCACCCAGCCCTCGTTGAACTTAAGCTGATATCTCTAAAACACAAAAGAGGTTTTTTTTGTTTTTTGGTTGTTTTAAATTTAGTTGACAGTTTTGATGAATTCTGGGAAATTTTAAATTCTTCTTGATGGAACTCATTTATAACAAATAACATTAATTATAAAATTTTCCTTTTATAGCAGTAGTATAAGCTAGTGCAATATTAGTGCTGCACTATAATAATACAGGCATTTATAAAGGTTTACAAAAGCTTATGTTTCTATTCTATATTATAATTAGAAAATAAAACATTCTGTAATGTCATCATATAAAAGAAATAAAATAAGAATAAAATAAAAAGACTAAATAAAAAAAATACGTATATATGCCTACGAAGTCAGTCCTGAACCTTTCTTAGGTGTGATATAATACCACTGTGTGATGCTAGTGTTTTTAAACAGTAAGTCAATAAAATGTATGCTATGACGTCACGTGATAATCTGCTATCACCGAGCATCAACACTTTTTGCATTAACGCTACAAAATTGACTGTTTCACAAATGATTGTGTGCTGTGACATTCAGCAAGCTTATTGGGATGGGAGCAATAAAAAACTGAGAGAGATTCGAGTTAGTGCTGGAAGTTAGTCAATGGAAGGTGTTACTGCAGCACCACATAATCTAATGAATTGAACAGAATTTAGATAAAACATTTGTTTGGTAAAGAGTGACAACAGACCTGGAGAGGGACTTGAAGTAGCAGGTAAGCCAAACCTGGAAAATAGGAGAACGCATGTTGATAAGGATTGATTCAGCTAAGTGATTGTTGACTCAGAGAGGAGACGCATGAGTTATGTAATCACATTTAATCCATACAAAAAATGTAATTAAAACAAAAATAATATAAAATGATAAACAACTTGAAATAACCCCAAAAGACAAAACATCAAAGAACTAAAATTTAAATGAGCCTACGAGGAAAATTAAGATCATATCAATAAGATCTGGAGCTTTTTTTTTTTTTAAAGTACTGAAATAAAATAAAATAACATTGGAAAGATACAATAAAGATTTGATTCATCGTGTTCTCGGACAAAAACCCAAATGCAGCAAGCACAGTTATTCTACTGTTATTCTAAAAGAAGAAATAATTGATGTAAGGCCTCACCTTGCTGCACGTATAGCCTTCTTGCTTTCAGATGAAGCCGGCAGGTTGAAACGTTCGGCTCTCTTCTGAAGCCTCTGCTCAACAAATTAGATAAAAAACTGACATTACTGCTGTACATGAAGTAAAGCCTAAACTCTAAACTTTCTATACTTCCTATTGAAATCTCTCTTACATTTACATCTATACATTTGATGTATTACCTTTGCTGATTAATCTATATGTTTTATTCATATACTCCTAAAAATAGACCACTGAACTTTACTATGAGCTAAATTTCTCCTCTGACTCACACATAACCTGACACATTTAAGTCATTGGTGCATGCAAACAGGTTGTACACACCTCGCTGGCAGATAATGGAGGAGTTATTTTCACCACCTTCTTCTCGGCAGGCCTGAAAGTAAAAAAGTAAAATTTCAAACGTCAAAAAGATGATGCGAATAATAAATTTTAGTGTCTGCTGGCTGCCTAGAAGTGGTAAGGACAAACATCGCTGGTGCATATGCTTCATAAATCTGAGAGTAACGTATACTTATTACTTGCTTAGTAAGAACATTTCTACACAGATATTATTGAACGAGACCTAAGTGTCACATTTTCCAAACCCAATAAGTGCTGAAGGAACAAAAAAAAAAAAAAAAGTTGTTTTTTTTTTTAACGAAAAATTTAACGAAGATAAACTTACGGCTCAGGCTCGATCGCTTCAGAATCCTTGTCGTCTTTTACGTCGTTGGAACTCTCAACTTTAGTGAAGTCCTGAGAGAAATAAATAAATTTTTAAAAAAAATTACTTCTCCACAATACAGTCTGAGAGGGGATTTAAAGAGAGCATATTGTGGGAAACAATTTAAAAAATTACCACTGCATCCTCTGCAAGCACATCATCTACATCCACATCTTCCTCTGTTGTTCAGAAAACAGGAGAAGAAAAAAAAGAAAGAACATACAAATATACACAATATTTAAAAACAAAACAAAACATAACACGGAAAACACTTAAAATGCATCCGCATCATCTGTAGAAACAATTTATGTCACACCCATCACATGCACGTGTAACCACCTACAAGGGTTGTCGATCTGTGGGACCAGCACCAGAATACAGGAAGTGTGGATCGGCTCTTTGTTTAACTACCCCGAATCTGAACATATGAGTATTACTCAGCAGGCAATGCAGAGTTCAAATGGAGCTGATGGACGGGTGAGGGGGCTCGCCCAGTTCTATCGAACCCTCCCCCCAGGGGTCTGTTAAATTTAAAGGGCTGGAGTAACCTGTAAGAACTATACTCCGATTTTTACCATTACTGTTTCACAAAGTGCTAAAAAGGGAATTTAGATGTTAATTGGGAGGACATGTTTTTAAAGCAATTTAGCAGGAGCAAAGCAAAAGCAGAATCTAATAATAAGAATCAGAAAAAAAACCAATCAAATCACCTCAATTATACTTATCTAATTAACACACTCTGAGCTAATGCTGATTTTGTTTTAATCTTGGAAAGGGGAGAGATTGGAGAGGAGAACGGGAACATGCAGGCCTGAAGATGCACTTCTCCCTCCCATGAAGGTAGAATGTAAGAAAACATGTCCAGCAGAAAACAAAGTCCAAATCCTCTTGAATTTATACTGTAATACGGCAAAAATGAGCAGAGAAAAAAAAACGTGAAACCAATTTGTGGGTTCAAAGTGTTCGTGTGGTGGTGGCTCCTCTGGCATTACTTGCTGCACTTTCTAACTGTGGACCCTCAGGACCAAATTTTAAGATGATGTGTTCTGCTCATCGCAAGAACTAGAGGAAAAACCACCCTGAATGTTCCTAGGCGCCTTCTTTTATACTCTCTTGCCTGTTTGCCTCCCACTCTCTCTCTCCTCCTATCTGGACATCGAATCACTGTCATCACCTGATATCCAGCCATACCCTAACGTCTTCTCCATCTTTAACTAAGAAAAGGTTACCTCACTTAAATCACTTCATTACATTTGTTCTTTTCCATGTTATACTTAATATAATTTGTCAATACTTACATCATATATGAGCCTACAGTCAAGTATGAATACAAGTCACTTCATATTTCATTCATTCATGGAATTCCACTTCTGTAAGATTTGTCTTTAGCACTTTCACAAATGTCACATTCATTTTAACATAATCCCTTTCTGATTTAAATACAGAGAAATGCTTTCTTTTACGCAATACAACTTCTTTTTTTTAAAACTAAATCATACATTTGAAAAGTCAGACATTCTTTAGTGGTGAGTGTCGCTCACGGTATACTCTGTTTAGCATTAAGCAATAAGCATAATGAACCATCAGCAAAATCAGGTATGATAATTCTGTGTTTAACCATTACAACGCTTTTCAGCATTTCTTTTATTCAAAATCATGCATAATGTTGGGTTGGAAACAAAATCAAAGTTGATCTAGCAAATATGGAAAAGCTCTGTTTTAGCTCTCTATATAGTTTCAGATATAAACGACTCTTCTCTCACGTTTCACGGGGCTGGATTTTAAGCCCTTTATTTAGGGAGGTAAATGAAATGTTTGTGTGTGTGTGCGAGCTAAATGAGTGACAATATGAAAGGTATTGTTCCTCACCGTGTTCCTCCAGATAAGCCTGGAGTCGGGCGATGAGCTCCCCTTTGTTTCCCTTGGTCTCCAAACCTCGGGCATCGCATTCCTGCCTCAGTTCAGCAAGCTACAAATAAAAAACCAGAGTTCATTTACTTAAACCTGACATTTTTGGTCATTAATCCATCTAACACAGACCATTTACTATTTAGGTACACATACCACTATTACTTCTGTTATGTGGATGTGACAAATTTGCAGGTCAAAGAATATGTGAGGGTCAGCAAAAGATAAACTTCATCATCAGTTGGTGAGCATCAGTCTTAGTGCAGACGTTTGAGTACCTGTCATTTTTTTGTGAGGAACTAGCCTACAGTGCAGCTACTACTAACGTGCCCTTCAGTCAGACTTCAAAGAAGTATAAAGAGGAATGAGTAATTGTCATTCTCCATGTCAGTAATGTAGAATAACCCTTTTTATGTGGACCGATCTTGCTTTCATTAGGGGGATGGAACTCAAGACCAGTTCTGTTGAGGAAAACAAGTCTTGGCTAGGCTGCATCACAGGTACTGCCTGCAGAAACAGCAGGTTAATAAGTGCTGTGACAACTTTCTTGTTATTCTTGAAAAAGTCCCAGAAAAACAACAGAATGAAAACACCCCTAACTATTAGTTAGGGTAGTCAAAATCAGATGTCTCCAGCCCGCACACAAATATGAAAACACAACAATCACATATGAAATTCATTGGATTAAATCACATTAGAAACCCATTTAAGTAAAGAAATCTGTGTTGTTTGCTTTTTAAATTAATTTCAGTAACAAGTTATCCACCTAATTTTTTTTCCCCCTATAGCACCTTTTCAGCACCTTTAATGTAATGAAATGCACGCTGGTGTTTTTCTTTCCTGAAAGCTACTCTGCATTAATTTTCAGATAATTGTTTTCCATCACTGCCCTTGGAGTTTGAATACAGTTTGAATCAAAAACACTACTTGGATTCCTCCATCAGCTGACGCACAGATCATCTAAACGTGTGGACACAGATAACAAATAGATCCAGACCACACTCGGACAGAAAATCTTTACCTTCGTTCAAATATTATATTTTTACTAACTGGCTTCTTTAGTTTCATTTCCCCTCTTCCTGTCGCTCCCCTCGTGTGATGTGAGCTATTTTATTTATCTTAATAATTTACTTTATTTCTTTGTTGTAAGTCGTGTTTAATGTTTCGGCTTCTGTGACTCAGGAATCTCCCAACATTTTGGGGATAACTAAACTAAATGCCACAAACACACAGAGTTTACACATACTGCTCATCTTTATGTTGTGTGGCCTGAGATGGAGTCAAATTCCCGGCGCGAGTTATCCTTTCACTCATCGAGAGACGCCAAACAAGTGCGGACAGTTAAAAAAATAAATGATAAATTTTAAAAATATAACCCTAAACTGCCTGTGAAGCATTTGATATGAGTTTGCTTTGGGCAAAAAGCCTGGCGGCAGCATTTTAGGACAGTTGTGAGTGTAGAGTCAGAGACCGAGTAAACTGAGCTGCACTTTTACGAGCCAATGTTGGGCTAGCCTTAGCCAAATTAGCTTGCTGTTAACGTTCTTACAGAAGGACAGAGACAGTAGGTGACTCTGTATATGACAGTATTTGTTATTTTACAGTAATTTCATATTTAATGTTTTTTCCCTCTCCTTAGCCGATGTATTCTAACGTTAGCCCGCCGTTAGCTCTTTGAACACATGCCGGGTGTTCGCCTTCTCAGCCGGACGTCATTTTCTTCTTCAAAACGGTTAATTAACGTAACCCCAACCTCCGGTCCTGCATCTAACTCCGGTTAAAAGCTATCTTTATCTTTAAAAAACGACTAAATGCGGGTTATAAAGTGCATATTTTAGGGAAATACCAACCTTAAGTTTCTGCAGCTCTATCACTTCGGCCATCTTTCTTTGTTGATGTGTTTACTTCCGCAAATCAAACCGGAGCTGCTCTCCTTCTCAGCTCCTCCACTCTCACTCGGTTTGTCACAGCGCCGCCCACCGCTGCGGCTGACACCCTGCAGGCGTATGCACGTACAGAGTCCACGGTGTGATGGTTGTATTATTGCAGGGTCTTATACCTTACGGTATAAATGGCCTTGAGACAGCTGTTGCTGTGATTTAGCGGTATATACATACAACTGAATTAAACTTAATTGAAAACCAGCTAAATACAACTCATTAGCAGGTTAGACCCCCTTTTGCCCTCAAATCTGCCTTAAATCTTCAAACCACCCATTTTAATGCAAAGCTAACTGATCCTCGGGCAATATAAATCTAATAATGAAATAATATTAGTAGATAGGAACATTAACATCCAAAGCAGGTGATTTCAGTCTAAATTTTAATCCCAATGAAGGTAACTCAGCTTGAAATGGTTAAGTAAAACATCGGCAGAGAAAAAATACGAAAACAAAAACAGCTCTATTTTCTGTTGCCTACATTGAAGAGGATGACTTTGCCTCTAAACAGGAAAATGTGTAGGCAAGGGGTTAAAGCGGATTCAGCAGGCGGAGGAACCCTAAAAGTCAGCTGACTCATTGTGGGCTAACCCTAACCCACTATTGAGAGCTCCACTAGATTTTCTTAGTGTACAGGCTGTGATCAGCTGACATCCTGCTCTTTGTGGATTTAAACAACTGAATTCAACAAGATGTCAGCAGATGTCTCAAAAGTTCTCCTGGCTGACTTCAGTCCTCTACACTGACAGCAAACTGTTTATACTGTCTTTATATTAGACAGTATAAAGCTGGTATAAAGGTGGAATTCAGTGAATGAATCTCAGGATCATGAGCTTAGCTTCAGATTCATCTCTGCTAAACTTGATGTAACCTAACTGACCATGAAACCGCAGCCACTGTACAACAGTCACACACTGTTCTTTATTTTAAATCCATCACAGTACAGATCCTGCACTAACATACAGAGGATTTTCATGTCACCTTTAAATAACACAGTTAGTTTACCTCATTTTGTTTAGCAGCATGTTTTTTAATACAAAAAAACATAATGTCACACGTACGGAGCAAATAGTTGATTTAAAAACATGAGGACTTACATGTAAGCTTCAAATGAGCAGTCCTTACCTTTAACTCTAACCTCTCTTCTTCCTCTCCTGTCCTGTCTTTCTTATCTTTCTCCATCTCTGAGTGAAGTTAGCTCACTTTTGTTTCTCTCCCAGTGAAATACAGCAGCTGGACCTTTAGCTAGCAACACACTGTGAGACAAACTGCACACAAACAGTTTGTGTGTTTGGTGATGTTTGTTGAGCTGACAGAAATGAAATTTGAGTTTACTATTACTCAGAATAAATAAATAAATAAAAACCCCTCACTATGGCACACAGTCAATTTTTTCATCTTTCATCTGTTTTTATGCCACATCTCCTGGTGATTAATACACCAACAGAATTGCCTTTCCCGTGTTACAGTTTAGGCTCAGATCAGTTTGATGTGTGAAGGCTCGCAGTGTCATAATATCTCCGCTGAAATGTGTTAAACCAAAACTAACAAACCTATTTTGAAAACGTAAGGAATAAAATTAAAAAGCTGTCAGAAAAATAATCTAGTCAAGCAAAGCACAGATGCCTGAAAATTCTCCTTACAGTAACAAAGTATTTGTACTTTGTTACTTCCGACATCCGACTGGGGCTCTTTAAACTGTAAATCAGCAGAGGCACTAGATTCTTATTATTACAACATCTTAAGAAAGTGTTGATTTTCTGTCAGTTTCTTGGTGTTCATGGCTGATTTTATTGCCCAACTGGCTTTCGGGAAAGATGAAGAAAGATAAAGATACTGAGATGGTTCATATTCTTGTTGCTAGGCAACAAGGCAACGAACATAACTCATCTGGCACCGTGTTGCAAATGCACGCAGAGACAGACGAGGCAGCGTCCTCAAATCAAAAATGTGCTTAAGAAAGTCAGTCTCTGTTCACTGCTTAACTTTTCCGACCTGCATTTTATTGCATTTTTAACTTTTAGGTGTTTTATTTTAAAAACCATGTTTGATTTTATACATTTCTTTACTTTATACTCTTCATGTTTTTTTCTTTAATAAAGCAACAAATGCTGTTTTCGGTGTGTTAAGTGACAAGTAGGTGGAATAAAAGTGTAAATTTACACACGAAAACAAACTGAAGCCTTGTTCTGGTTATGATTCCTGCTTGGACCAGACCTCCAAACTGAGCAGTGAAGACATGAAATACAAAAAAATCTTCCCACCTTCTGTAACACACAGATTCTAGGTCTGACCAACCATCTCAGCCATGGGCTAAAGATGACAACCAATACAATTCTAAGAGATAACAATGATCAAAAAATGGAAGCATAAAACAGTCCAGTGTCGCAGTTGCAAAATGGATAAAACACACAATCCAAGGCCAGAGCCAGCGATGCCTCAAGTCAGTTGCATTTTACATGTCAACAGCTTTAACAGGGATCAGCAGTTGTCCTCCAAGACCCACCACCCAGTAAGTAGAAGGCCAGTAATCACTCCAGCCTCAGCAACCCAACTCTGCCTTTAGGCTGCGGCATATAGTATATAGATCTAGCCATATGACACACCTGGACAGAGAGACAAAATATCACAGCAGTGTTTGTAGTGTGGGCTATTCGTCGACGAGAGTATCAGTGCGGTCAAATACACCTGCCTTCAATTAATCCAATCCCATCACAGCCACGGGCTCACAGCAAATGTGACGCACAAAACCACTCCCAAACCAGTGCACTTCCCACAACAAACATGGAGATGAATTAAAGGCAACATTAGTCCACCGTAGTGCACCTTCTTTCTCTTGAGACAGGCTTAAACTGACTCTGTGACAGAAGAAAGAGCTTCATGTTGGAGTGGCAAAGCCTCCTAACCAGGTCAATTTTAGAGTTTACACTGAATTTTGACACCAGGAAGTAAAATAAAAGCTTCAAAGCCAAAGTAACAAGTGAAGGTTCATTTTCTTGCAGTTAAATAAGAGGATTGGTCCAGTCTTATATTCGCCTGTGATTTTTGCAGATAGCAACAACATCCCACCATCAATCCTATTTTATGTAACTGGTAGAAACACAATTAAGGGTCCAGTCAAGGTTTTGTTTTGCAGGAGGCTATTTGTTGGTTTTTCATCCTCATCTCCACTGTTCAGGAGAGGGTTTACATCTTGAATGAAATGTGTGTACAACAGTCTTGAAATCTGGTGTACAGGAAGTAATATCAAAAAATCTCTAAAGACAGACCTCTGAAACAAAATTATTATTATTATTTTCTCCACATCAGTTGGTTTGGATTAGTGTGTTATGCTGGGTTTGGAATCACAGCTTTAAAATGTTTTTAATTTTAATTAATGTGGTTCTTACCCCTTAGTAACATTTTAGCAGCTCATCAATGAAATCTTTTTAATCTACGACTAATCTACTTTGTTATTCCTTTAAATATTTGCATTATTTTATCATTATTTTCATGCCAAGGGGCGGTACATGTTGGAGATGAGGCCTGAGGGGTGTTACAGGGTTCACGTTCAGCAGATGAAAAAGGTCTGATCAGGATTTGCTGTGAATGCGACATTGTTTGAAAAGAGGTTTAAAACGTGTGGCCGTTTGGCATATGATACGGAGACAATAAAACTTTGAGCAGAGTGACTTTAAAGTTGGTGGAAGGACAAAGCCGGATGAATTTAAGGAGTCACAAGCCCCTCAGTAATCCTCATTAAGGTTGCATTCCTCCCATTTCTTTCTGCAGGCCTCGCTTAGCATTGTGTGTGACCTATTGTTAGAATAAAATTTTTTAAAAAAGCCCTCTCCATCGTGCATTTTACATAACATTTCAGATATTATAGTGTATCTCAGTGCCACAGTGAATCATATAGCTGTTATAACTTCTACAGATTGAGAGCATTTTTAAAATGTATTTATTTATCTTCAGTTTTTATGATTTAGATTTGACAGCATTTCAGTGTAAATCACCACATAATAGAGATGGATCAGGTGACTTTTGGAGAGATTTAAGAGCTTTCATATTTAACTTGAAGACCAATAGAATGCAGTTAGGATCCTCATCTGTGCCTGGTGTATTGAACTCTATTAAATCATTAAGTTGTCTTTCGTTATGCTGGCAGATGCTTTACATTGAACCTAAATACAACCAAAAACAAACAAAATACAACAATACAAACAAAATAAATACAAAAAGCAGAAAAAGTATAAAGGTTTGGACAATTACAGAGTCTCTCTCTGCTCTCATACATTTTCTTATAAAAAGGTAAAAGATAAAAAACAAACGAACCAAAAAACTATTAAACTGTTGAAAAAACAAACAAATAAACAAACAAAGCTCACATCATGAACACTAGTCAGTTTGGCTCCACCCTCGTGATTTAAAGGGGATCCTGGTGTATCGTATAGCATTTCATATACACTAATAAATAATCTTACAACAAAGATTTTTATATATTTGTTCATGCTAATAATGAATGTAGATGCTTCAGAATAACTACAATAAGTTTGAAGTGATACAAATATGCAGGTACTGACAGTAAGCATTATATCTGAAAAATACTTAGTAATAACTTTATATCACAATGTTGTCACTAATGCTGGAATCTCGGTGTGTAACTGATGTTACAGACTGAAAGTTTCGAACACACTTGTTTAAATGTAAATTTTTTTCTTTTTTAAGAAAAATCAATTAAAATCTGAAGGTACCAGTAAATACAGAATCTAGGTTGAAAAATATTTTATTAGATGAAATAAAAAATAACTTAAAATACCTAAAAATTATATTATAAGGTTATAAAATTAACTAAAGTAAAATAAATACTGATATGTGAGTCAGTTACCTTCATAAAATGTAAACATTTGTAAAATAACATCAATTGTAATGTTGCTGTCTAACTAAAAACTAAAGATTTTCCAATGATAGAAACTGAACTGAAAGCAGGAAGTCAACTGGAAACTGTAACTCAGCTGAACTGAAAAAACACACAAAACCACATTAGCATGGTAATAAATATCCCTAATGTTTATTACTTGGTAATAAAAATTTAAAAGAAAAAAGTAAAATCAATGCAAAAATGCATCAAGTCCTTAGATGACATGTAGCTTAATGATACTTTAATGTCACTGTATCATTTTAGTATCTAGGTTGGCTAAACTGGAGCCTGAACTGAGTCTGAATAATTAACTACATAAATTATATGTTTTATATAGGTTTTATAATCAAAATAAATACTTATGTCAGCTGTAAAAATGTAGTGTAAAAAGTGAAATGTTTCCCTCTTAAATGTAGCGAAGAGTACATGTTAGTAGAGTGATGCAAAGTAGGCCTATGCAGAATTTGAGTGAAAGTTCTTACTATACTTTCGTACTTGTGAACTTGTGAACCTGTGTTAAATGTGGAATTAAACATTTCTTAAGTGATCGTGAGACTCTTTCCCAGCTGGAGGTGTGACTGTAATCCCTGAGACGAGCTTTGACTCTATGCACACCAGGCCAGTCGCTCCAGGCGCCCCGAACTCTGAGTGGAGGAGGAATCATGAGGAAGGAGGCGTTTCTGCTGCTAGTGCACCACGTGAGGTCAAACATCAGACCGTTTATAAAGCCAGTTTTCTGTCGCCTGCTGCTCACTAAAGGGATATTTCACAGAGATGATGTGGACGTCTGCTGTGCTTTTGGTGCTGCTGGCAGCAGCTTCACAAACTGTGGCAAGTGAGTAAAGAAAATGCTTTTTCATTTAAAAATGCTTTAAGCAGTAACAGAAAGATGCAGAGTCACGCATGATTTAGATTAGAAATCTTCAGATTTAAAGAGAGAATTTTCAGTATTGGGATGAGATTTTGATTCAGCATCACAAACATAAAGATAAACAAAACAACCCGGAGAAAGCTTTAAAAATCAACTGTGTAAAAGTAGCTGAAGTATGAAGAAATATTAATAATCATAAATATGCCCAAGTTTCATACACTCCATTAATATTTAACTTGCATTTTACTGCCATACTGGAAAACTATTTTTATAATGTTGTGAGTTTTGGGTGTGTTAAAATGTTATTGTGTACTGTTATATGAATCTCTGCAAATAACTGAACTGTTCGGTTAAAGTAGTAGTAGTAATGTAGTAGCATTCTATTACTCAGATTGTAGTTATGCAGAAAACATAAAGTGATTAAAACATTACTGCATGTATTTTACACAGATTTAGTTACATTTTTATGAAATTCATCCATCCACACAACAGTTTTAAATGTCCGAGTACCTTCAGAATACAAATTTGATTTGATATCTTTCATGCTATCCTTCATATTTGTTTTTTTAAACTAGAAAATTGCTCACTGTACAAAGAAAAAATAATACAATCTATTTATTTCTTGTTTCTAAGCAACAACTCTTTAGATTATTTTATGAAACCTCTGAGGGGAAATATGAACGTGGGGTAAAAATTGAAACATTTAGATGTAGTATTACCATGAAACTTGTGCAGATGATTATTTACACTGAGAATCTCATTTTTATATTACAAATTTTCTGAAACGCAAATGAAGGATTAT